>NC_091175.1:1792178-2025998 GCF_040958095.1 Procambarus clarkii | reverse complement strand
ATTCGCAAAACGTGGAAAAACGGCCTAATTCGATGATATTTTGTTTAAATCACATAAAGGAAAAGGGGATGATAAAGATCAAAATATTGCTAAATTCGATGATTTTTAGTACATAACAAAATGCAAGAAAACTTGCTTAAAAATGCCAAATTTGCGAAATTCTGAGATTTGATGGCCAAATCACATATCGTGAGAAATCATGAAGTGGTATCGAAATATTGGTAAAAACAAATATATATATACGTAAAATCACACTACATGAATAACGTGAAAATTCACTATATTACCATATTTGAGGATTTTAACTTCAAATCATAGAGCGAGGTTTCGTATTATTTAGATCCAAGAAAAGACATATGACAATGTTGTTTCAAATACAAATGATAAAAATCAATGTGTTTTCATTAGAATTAACTAAAATGTTCCTGATTTTCCGGTTATATTACCGATGGAAGATGTACACGTAAAACCGCTCCAATCCGGCTGAAACGTCGATATATGCAATAAAAACAGAACTTCTCCCCTTTCCAATATCTTACTCAGTATTTTAACGAGAAAAAATAGTTGATTGAAAATGAAGTGTTTAAGGTGAATTTCTAATCAATTATGTGTTTGCATTATTTGTATCGTATATTTAATGAATTAATAGCAATAAACTGAAAATTCACAAAAACGTGGAAAAACTGCAAAATATTGCCTAATTCGATGATATTTTGTTTATATCACATAAAGGAAAAGGGGATGATAAACGTCAAAATATTGCTGAATTCGATGATTTTTAGTACGAAAGAAAATGCAAGAAAACTTGCTTAAAATGCAATATTATGCGAAAATCTGAGATTTGAAGGCCAAATCACATATCGTGATACTACATGAAATAGTATCGAAATATTGGTAAAAATGAATATATTTACGTAATATCAAACTACATGAAAAACGTGAAAAAGTCATTATTATGCCAAATTTGAGGATTTTAACTTCGAATCATAAAGCGACGTTTCGTATTTTTTAGACCCTTGAAAAGACGTATAAAGATGTTGCTTCCAATACAGATGATAAAAATCAATGTGTTTTCATTAAACTTAACTAAAATGTTCTTGATTTTCGGTTTATATTACCGATGGAAGATGTACACGTAAAACCGTTCTAAACCGGCTGAAACGTCGATATATGCAAAAAAAAAAACAGAACTTCTCCCCTTTTCAATATCTTACTCAGTATTTTAACGAGAAACAAAAAGATGATTGAAAATGAAGTATTTAAGGTTATTTTCTGATCAATTATGTGTTTGCATAATTTTATCGTATATTTAATGAATTAATAACAATAAACTGAAAATTCACAAAAACGTGGAAAAACGGCCTAATTCGATTATATTTTGTTTAAATCACATAAAGGAAAAGGGGATGATAAAGGTCAAAATATTGCTAAATTCGATGATTTTTAGTACAAAACAAAATGCAAGAAAACTTGCTTAAAAAACCAAAATTTGCGAAATTCTTAGATTTGAAGGCCAAATCACATATTGTGAGAAAACATGTAGTAGTATCGAAATATTGGTAAAAACGAATATATATACGTAAAATCACACTACATGAATAACGTGAAAAAAGTCACTATATTACCATATTTGAGGATTTTAACTTCAAATCATAGAGGGAGGTTTCGTATTATTTAGATCCAAGAAAAGACATGAAAATGTTGTTTCAAATACAAATGATAAAAATCAAGGTGTTTTCTTTTTAAGAGAAACAAAAAGATGATTGAAAATGAAGTATTTAAGGTTATTTTCTTATCAATTATGTGTTTGCATAATTTTATCGTATATTTAATGAATTAATAACAATAAACTGAAAATTCACAAAAACGTGGAAAAACGGCCTAATTCGATTATATTTTGTTTAAATCACATAAAGGAAAAGGAGATGATAAAGGTCAAAATATTGCTAAATTCGATGATTTTTAGTACAAAACAAAATGCAAGAAAACTTGCTTAAAAATGCAAAATTTGCGAAATTCTGAGATTTAAAGGCCAAATCACATATCGTGAGAAAACATGTAGTTGTATCGAAATATTGGTAAAAACCAATATATATACGTAAAATCACACTACATGAATAACGTGAAAAAAGTCACTATATTACCATATTTGAGGATTTTAACTTCAAATTATAGGACGAGGTTTCGTATTATTTAGATCCAAGAAAAGACATATGAAAATGTTGTTTCAAATACAAATGATAAAAATCAATGTGTTTTCTTTTAACGAGAAACAAAATGATGATTGAAAATGAAGTATTTAAGGTAATTTTCTGATCAATTATGTGTTTGCATAATTTAATCGTATATTTAATGAATTAATAACAATAAACTGAAAATTCACAAAAACGTGGAAAAACGGCCTAATTCGATTATATTTTGTTTAAATCACATAAAGGAAAAGGGGATGATAAAGGTCAAAATATTGCTAAATTCGATGATTTTTAGTACAAAACTAAATGCAAGAAAACTTGCTTAAAAATGCAAAATTTGCGAAATTCTGAAATTTGATGGCCAAATCACATATCGTGAGAAATCATGAAGTGGTATCGAAATATTGGTAAAAACGAATATATATACGTAAAATCACACTATATGAATAACGTGAAAAAAGTCACTATATTACCATATTTGAGGATTTTAACTTCAAATCATAGAGCGAGGTTTCATATTATTTAAATCCAAGAAAAGACATATGACAGCGTTGTTTCAAATACAAATGATAAAAATCAATGTGTTTTCATTAGAATTAACTAAAATGTTCCAGATTTTCCGTTTATATTACCAATGAAAGATGTACACGTAAAACCGCTCTAATCCGGCTGAAACGTCGATATATGCAATAAAAACAGAACTTCTCCCCTTTGCAATATCTTACTCAGTATTTTAACGAGAAACAAATAGTTGATTGAAAATGAAGTGTTTAAGGTTACTTTATAATCAATTATGTGTTTGCATCATTTTTATCGTATATTTAATGAAGTAATATCAATAAACTGAAAATTCACAAAAACGTGGAAAAACAGCAAAATATTGCCTAATTCGATGATATTTTGTTTATATCACATAAAGGAAAAGGGGATGATAAACGTCAAAATATTGCTGAATTCGATGATTTTTAATACGAAAGAAAATGCAAGAAAACTTGCTTAAAATGCAATATAATGCGAAAATCTGAGATTTGAAGGCCAAATCACATATCGTAATACTACATGAAATAGTATCGAAATATTGGTAAAAATGAATAGATTTACGTAATATCAAACTACATGTAAAACGTGAAAAAGTCATTATTATGCCAAATTTGAGGATTTTAACTTCGAATCATAAAGCGACGTTTCGTATTTTTTAGACCCTTGAAAAGACGTATAAAGATGTTGCTTCCAATACAAATGATAAAAATCAATGTGTTTTCATTAAACTTAACTAAAATGTTCCTGATTTTCGGTTTATATTATAGATGGAAGATGTACACGTAAAACCGTTCTAATCCGGCTGAAACGTCGATATATGCAAAAAAAAACAGAACTTCTCCCCTTTTCAATATCTTACTCAGTATTTTAACGAGAAACAAAAAGATGATTGAAAATGAAGTATTTAAGGGTATTTTCTGATCAATTATGTGTTTGCATAATTTTATCGTATATTTAATGAATTAATAACAATAAACTGAAAATTCACAAAAACGTGGAAAAACGGCCTAACTTGATTATATTTTGTTTAAATCATATAAAGGAAAAGGGGATGATAAAGGTCAAAATATTGCTAAATTCGATGATTTTTAGTACAAACCAAAATGCAAGAAAACTTGCTTAAAAATGCCAAATTTGCGAAATTCTTAGATTTGAAGGCCAAATCACATATCGTGAGAAAACATGAAGTAGTATCGAAATATTGGTAAAAACGAATATATATACGTAAAATCACACTACATGAATCACGTGAAAAAAGTCACTATATTGCCATAATTGAGGATTTTAACTTCAAATCATAGAGCGAGGTTTCGTATTATTTAGATCCAAGAGAAGACATAAGACAAGGTTGTTTCATATACAAATGATAAAAATCAATGTGTTCTCTTTTACCGAAAACAAAAAGATGATTGAAAATGAAGTATTTGAGGTTATTTTCTGATCAATTATGTGTTTGCATAATTTTATCGTATATTTAATGAATTAATAACAATAAACTGAAAATTCGCAAAAACGTGGAAAAACGGCCTAATTCGATGATATTTTGTTTAAATCACATAAAGGAAAAGGGGATGATAAAGATCAAAATATTGCTAAATTCGATGATTTTTAGTACATAACAAAATGCAAGAAAACTTGCTTAAAAATGCCAAATTTGCGAAATTCTGAGATTTGATGGCCAAATCACATATCGTGAGAAATCATGAAGTGGTATCGAAATATTGGTAAAAACAAATATATATATACGTAAAATCACACTACATGAATAACGTGAAAATTCACTATATTACCATATTTGAGGATTTTAACTTCAAATCATAGAGCGAGGTTTCGTATTATTTAGATCCAAGAAAAGACATATGACAATGTTGTTTCAAATACAAATGATAAAAATCAATGTGTTTTCATTAGAATTAACTAAAATGTTCCTGATTTTCCGGTTATATTACCGATGGAAGATGTACACGTAAAACCGCTCCAATCCGGCTGAAACGTCGATATATGCAATAAAAACAGAACTTCTCCCCTTTCCAATATCTTACTCAGTATTTTAACGAGAAAAAAATAGTTGATTGAAAATGAAGTGTTTAAGGTGAATTTCTAATCAATTATGTGTTTGCATTATTTGTATCGTATATTTAATGAATTAATAGCAATAAACTGAAAATTCACAAAAACGTGGAAAAACTGCAAAATATTGCCTAATTCGATGATATTTTGTTTATATCACATAAAGGAAAAGGGGATGATAAACGTCAAAATATTGCTGAATTCGATGATTTTTAGTACGAAAGAAAATGCAAGAAAACTTGCTTAAAATGCAATATTATGCGAAAATCTGAGATTTGAAGGCCAAATCACATATCGTGATACTACATGAAATAGTATCGAAATATTGGTAAAAATGAATATATTTACGTAATATCAAACTACATGAAAAACGTGAAATAGTCATTATTATGCCAAATTTGAGGATTTTAACTTCGAATCATAAAGCGACGTTTCGTATTTTTTAGACCCTTGAAAAGACGTATAAAGATGTTGCTTCCAATACAGATGATAAAAATCAATGTGTTTTCATTAAACTTAACTAAAATGTTCTTGATTTTCGGTTTATATTACCGATGGAAGATGTACACGTAAAACCGTTCTAAACCGGCTGAAACGTCGATATATGCAAAAAAAAAAAACAGAACTTCTCCCCTTTTCAATATCTTACTCAGTATTTTAACGAGAAACAAAAAGATGATTGAAAATGAAGTATTTAAGGTTATTTTCTGATCAATTATGTGTTTGCATAATTTTATCGTATATTTAATGAATTAATAACAATAAACTGAAAATTCACAAAAACGTGGAAAAACGGCCTAATTCGATTATATTTTGTTTAAATCACATAAAGGAAAAGGGGATGATAAAGGTCAAAATATTGCTAAATTCGATGATTTTTAGTACAAAACAAAATGCAAGAAAACTTGCTTAAAAAACCAAAATTTGCGAAATTCTTAGATTTGAAGGCCAAATCACATATTGTGAGAAAACATGTAGTAGTATCGAAATATTGGTAAAAACGAATATATATACGTAAAATCACACTACATGAATAACGTGAAAAAAGTCACTATATTACCATATTTGAGGATTTTAACTTCAAATCATAGAGGGAGGTTTCGTATTATTTAGATCCAAGAAAAGACATGAAAATGTTGTTTCAAATACAAATGATAAAAATCAAGGTGTTTTCTTTTTAAGAGAAACAAAAAGATGATTGAAAATGAAGTATTTAAGGTTATTTTCTTATCAATTATGTGTTTGCATAATTTTATCGTATATTTAATGAAATAATAACAATAAATTGAAAATTCACAAAAACGTGGAAAAGCGGCCTAATTCGATGATATTTTGTTTAAATCACAAAAAGGAAAAGGGGATGATAAAGGTCAAAATATTGCTAAATTCGATGATTTTTAGTACAAAACAAAATGCAAGAAAACTTGCTTAAAAATGCAAAATTTGCGAAATTCTGAAATTTGATGGCCAAATCACATATCGTGAGAAATCATGAAGTGGTATCGAAATATTGGTAAAAACGAACATATATACGTAAAATCACACTACATGAATAACGTGAAAAAGTCACTATATTACCATATTTGAGGATTTTAACTTCAAATCATAGAGCGAGGTTTCGTATTATTTAAATCCAAGAAAAGACATATGACAATGTTGTTTCAAATACAAATGATAAAAATCAATGTGTTTTCATTAGAATTAACTAAAATGTTCCAGATTTTCTGTTTATATTACCGATGAAAGATGTACACGTAAAACCGCTATAATGCGGCTGAAACGTCGATATATGCAATAAAAAAGAGAACTTCTCCCCTTTCCAATATCTTACTCAGTATTTTAACGAGAAACAAATAGTTGATTGAAAATGAAGTGTTCAAGGTTACTTTATAATCAATTATGTGTTTGCATCATTTTTATCGTATATTTATTGAAGTAATAGCAATAAACTAAAAATTCACAAAAACGTGAAAAAAACAGCAAAATATTGCCTAATTCGATGATATTTTGTTTATATCACATAAAGGAAATGTGGTTGATAAACGTCAAAATATTGCTGAATTCGATGATTTTTAGTACGAAAGAAAATGCAAGAAAACTTGCTTAAAATGCAATATTATTCGAAAATCTGAGATTTGAAGGCCAAATCACATATCGTGATACTACATGAAATAGTATCGAAATATTGGTAAAAATGAATATATTTACGTAATATCAAACTACATGAAAAACGTGAAAAAGTCATTATTATGAAAAATTTGAGGATTTTAACTTCGAATCATAAAGCGACGTTTCGTATTTTTTAGACCCTTGAAAAGACGTATAAAGATGTTGCGTCCAATACAAATTATAAAAATCAATGTGTTTTCATTAAACTTAACTAAAATGTTCCTGATTTTCGGTTTATATTACCGATGAAAGATGTACACGTAAAACCGTTCTAATCCGAAAGAAACGTCGATATATGCAATAAAAACAGAACTTCTCCCCTTTTCAATATCTTACTCAGTACTTTAGCGAGAAACAAATAGATGATTTAAAATGAAGTATTTAAGGTTATTTTCTGATCAATTATGTGTTTGCATAATTTTATCGTATATTTAATGAATTAATAACAATAAACTGAAAATTCACAAAAACGTGGAAAAACGGCCTAATTCGATTATATTTTGTTTAAATCACATAAAGGAAAAGGGGATGATAAAGGTCAAAATATTGCTAAATTCGATGATTTTTAGTACAAAACAAAATGCAAGAAAACTTGCTTAAAAATGCAAAATTTGCGAAATTCTGAGATTTAAAGGCCAAATCACATATCGTGAGAAAACATGTAGTAGTATCGAAATATTGGTAAAAACCAATATATATACGTAAAATCACACTACATGAATAACGTGAAAAAAGTCACTATATTACCATATTTGAGGATTTTAACTTCAAATTATAGGACGAGGTTTCGTATTATTTAGATCCAAGAAAAGACATATGAAAATGTTGTTTCAAATACAAATGATAAAAATCAATGTGTTTTCTTTTAACGAGAAACAAAATGATGATTGAAAATGAAGTATTTAAGGTAATTTTCTGATCAATTATGTGTTTGCATAATTTAATCGTATATTTAATGAATTAATAACAATAAACTGAAAATTCACAAAAACGTGGAAAAACGGCCTAATTCGATTATATTTTGTTTAAATCACATAAAGGAAAAGGGGATGATAAAGGTCAAAATATTGCTAAATTCGATGATTTTTAGTACAAAACTAAATGCAAGAAAACTTGCTTAAAAATGCAAAATTTGCGAAATTCTGAAATTTGATGGCCAAATCACATATCGTGAGAAATCATGAAGTGGTATCGAAATATTGGTAAAAACGAATATATATACGTAAAATCACACTATATGAATAACGTGAAAAAAGTCACTATATTACCATATTTGAGGATTTTAACTTCAAATCATAGAGCGAGGTTTCATATTATTTAAATCCAAGAAAAGACATATGACAGCGTTGTTTCAAATACAAATGATAAAAATCAATGTGTTTTCATTAGAATTAACTAAAATGTTCCAGATTTTCCGTTTATATTACCAATGAAAGATGTACACGTAAAACCGCTCTAATCCGGCTGAAACGTCGATATATGCAATAAAAACAGAACTTCTCCCCTTTGCAATATCTTACTCAGTATTTTAACGAGAAACAAATAGTTGATTGAAAATGAAGTGTTTAAGGTTACTTTATAATCAATTATGTGTTTGCATCATTTTTATCGTATATTTAATGAAGTAATATCAATAAACTGAAAATTCACAAAAACGTGGAAAAACAGCAAAATATTGCCTAATTCGATGATATTTTGTTTATATCACATAAAGGAAAAGGGGATGATAAACGTCAAAATATTGCTGAATTCGATGATTTTTAATACGAAAGAAAATGCAAGAAAACTTGCTTAAAATGCAATATAATGCGAAAATCTGAGATTTGAAGGCCAAATCACATATCGTAATACTACATGAAATAGTATCGAAATATTGGTAAAAATGAATAGATTTACGTAATATCAAACTACATGTAAAACGTGAAAAAGTCATTATTATGCCAAATTTGAGGATTTTAACTTCGAATCATAAAGCGACGTTTCGTATTTTTTAGACCCTTGAAAAGTATAAAGATGTTGCTTCCAATACAAATGATAAAAATCAATGTGTTTTCATTAAACTTAACTAAAATGTTCCTGATTTTCGGTTTATATTATAGATGGAAGATGTACACGTAAAACCGTTCTAATCCGGCTGAAACGTCGATATATGCAAAAAAAAACCAGAACTTCTCCCCTTTTCAATATCTTACTCAGTGTTTTAACGAGAAACAAAAAGATGATTGAAAATGAAGTATTTAAGGGTATTTTCTGATCAATTATGTGTTTGCATAATTTTATCGTATATTTAATGAATTAATAACAATAAACTGAAAATTCACAAAAACGTGGAAAAACGGCCTAACTCGATTATATTTTGTTTAAATCATATAAAGGAAAAGGGGATGATAAAGGTCAAAATATTGCTAAATTCGATGATTTTTAGTACAAACCAAAATGCAAGAAAACTTGCTTAAAAATGCCAAATTTGCGAAATTCTTAGATTTGAAGGCCAAATCACATATCGTGAGAAAACATGAAGTAGTATCGAAATATTGGTAAAAACGAATATATATACGTAAAATCACACTACATGAATCACGTGAAAAAAGTCACTATATTGCCATAATTGAGGATTTTAACTTCAAATCATAGAGCGAGGTTTCGTATTATTTAGATCCAAGAGAAGACATAAGACAAGGTTGTTTCATATACAAATGATAAAAATCAATGTGTTCTCTTTTACCGAAAACAAAAAGATGATTGAAAATGAAGTATTTGAGGTTATTTTCTGATCAATTATGTGTTTGCATAATTTTATCGTATATTTAATGAATTAATAACAATAAACTGAAAATTCACAAAAACGTGGAAAAACGGCCTAATTCGATGATATTTTGTTTAAATCACATAAAGGAAAAGGGGATGATAAAGATCAAAATATTGCTAAATTCGATGATTTTTAGTACATAACAAAATGCAAGAAAACTTGCTTAAAAATGCCAAATTTGCGAAATTCTGAGATTTGATGGCCAAATCACATATCGTGAGAAATCATGAAGTGGTATCGAAATATTGGTAAAAACAAATATATATATACGTAAAATCACACTACATGAATAACGTGAAAATTCACTATATTACCATATTTGAGGATTTTAACTTCAAATCATAGAGCGAGGTTTCGTATTATTTAGATCCAAGAAAAGACATATGACAATGTTGTTTCAAATACAAATGATAAAAATCAAGGTGTTTTCATTAGAATTAACTAAAATGTTCCTGATTGTCGGTTTATATTACCGATGGAAGATGTACACGTAAATCCGTTCTAATTCGGAAGAAACGTCGATATATGCAATAAAAACAGAACTTCTCCCCTTTTCAATATCTTACTCAGTATTTTAGCGAGAAACAAAAAGATGATTGAAAATGAAGTATTTAAGGTTATTTTCTGATCAATTATGTGTTTGCATAATTTTATCGTATATTTAATAAATTAATAACAATAAACTGAAAATTAACAAAAACGGCCTAATTCGATTAAATTTTGTTTAAATCACATAAAGGAAAAGGGGATGATAAATGTCAAAATATTGCTAAATTCGATGATTTTTAGTACAAAACCAAAATGCAAGAAAACTTGCTTAAAAATGCAAAATTTGCGAAATTCTGAGATTTAAAGGCCAAATCACATATCGTGAGAAAACATGTAGTAGTATCGAAATATTGGTAAAAACGAATATATATACGTAAAATCACACTACATGAATAACGTGAAAAAAGTCACTATATTACTATATATTTTGCTGTTTTTCCACGTTTTTGTGAATTTTCTGTTTATTGCTATTAATTCATTAAATATACGATAAAAATGATGCAAACACATAATTGATTAGAAATTAACCTTAAACACTTTATTTTCAATCAACTATTTTTTTCTCGTTAAAATACTGAGTAAGATATTGGGAAGGGGAGAAGTTCTGTTTTTATTGCATATGTCGACGTTTCAGCCGGATTAGAGTGGTTTCACGTGTACATCTTCCATTGGTAGTATAAACGGAAAATCAGGAACATGTTAGTTAATTCTAATGAAAACACATTGATTTTTATCATTTGTATTTGAAACAGCATTGTCATATGTCTTTTCTTGGATCTAAATAATACGAAACCTCGCTCTATGATTTGAAGTAAAAATCCTCAAATATGGTAATATAGTGACTTTTTTCACGTTATTCATGTAGTGTGATTTTACGAATATATATTCGTTTTTACCAATATTTCGATACTACTTCATATTTTCTCACGATATGTGATTTGGCCTTCAAATCTCAGAATTTCGCAAATTTTGCATTTTTAAGCAAGTTTTCTTGCATTTTGTTTTGTACTAAAAATCATCGAATTTAGCAATATTTTAACCTTTATCATCCCCTTTTCCTTTATGTGATTTAAACATAATATCATCCAATCAGGCAATATTTTGATGTTTTTCCACGTTTTTGTGAATTTTCAGTTTATTGCTAATAATTCATTAAATATACGATAAAATTGATGCAAACACATAATTGATTAGAAATTAACCTTAAACACTTCATTTTCAATCAACTCTTTGTTTCTCGTTAAAATACTGAGTAAGATATTGGAAAGAGGAGAAGTTCTGTTTTTATTGCATATATCGACGTTTCAGCCGGATTAGAGCGGTTTTACGTGTACATCTTCCATCGGTAATATAAACGGAAAATCAGGAACATTTTAGTTAATTCTAATGAAAACACATTGATTTTTATCATTTGTATTTGAAACAGCATTGTCATATGTCTTTTCTTGGATCTAAATAATACGAAACCTCGCTCTATGATTTGAAGTAAAAATCCTCAAATATGGTAATATAGTGACTTTTTTCACGTTATTCATGTAGTGTGATTTTACGTATATAAAATTCGTTTGTACCAATATTTCGATACTACTTCATGTTTTCTCACGATATGTGATTTGGCCTTCAAATCTCAGAATTTCGCAAATTTTGCATTTGTAAGCAAGTTTTCTTGCATTTTGTTTTGTACTAAAAATCATCGAATTTAGCAATATTTTGACCTTTATCATCCCCTTTTCCTTTATGTGATTTAAACAAAATATCATCGAATTAGGCGATATTTTGCCGTTTTTCCACGTTTTTGTGAATTATCAGTTTATTGCTATTTTTTCATTATATATACGAGAAAAATTATGCAAACACATAATTGATCAGAAAATAACCTTAAATACTTCATTTTCAATCATATATTTGTTTCTCGTTAAAATACTGAGTAAGATATTTAAAAGGGGAGAAGTTCTGTTTTTATTGCATATATCGACGTTTCAGCCGGATTAGAACGGTTTAACGTGTACATCTTCCATCGATAATATAAACGGAAAATCAGGAACATTTTAGTTAATTCTAATGAAAACACATTAATTTTTATCATTTGTATTGGAAAAAACATTGTCATATGTCTTTTCATGGATCTAAATAATACGAAACCTCGCTTTATGATTCGAAGTTAAAATCCTCAAATTTGGTATTATAGTGACTTTTTCACGTTTTTCATGTAGTTTGATATAACGTATATATATTCATTTTTACCAATATTTCGATACTATTTCATGTAGTATCACGATATGTGATTTGGCCTTCAAATCTCAGAATTTCGCAAATTTTGCATTTTTAAGCAAGTTTTCATACATTTTGTTTCGTACTAAAAATCATCGAATTTAGCAATATTTTGACGTTATCATCCACTTTTCTTCTATGTGATTTAAACAAAATATCATCGAATTAGGTAATATTTTAACGTTTTTCCACGTTTTGTGATTTTTCAGTTTATTGGTATTAATTCATTAAATATACGATAAAAATGATGCAAACACATAATTGATTAGAAATTAACCTCAAACACTTCATTTTCAATCAACTATTTGTTTCTCGCTAGAATACTGAGTAAGATATTGGAAAGGGGAGAAGTTCTGTTTTTATTGCATATATCGACGTTTCAGCAGGATTAGAGCGGTTTTACGTGT
Source organism: Procambarus clarkii (assembly GCF_040958095.1). NCBI lineage: Eukaryota > Metazoa > Arthropoda > Malacostraca > Decapoda > Cambaridae > Procambarus > Procambarus clarkii. Next base: position 2,012,991 of record NC_091175.1, on the reverse strand, counting down.
ACATCTTCCATCGGTAATATAAACCAAAAATCAGGAACATTTTAGTTAAGTTTAATGAAAACACATTGATTTTTATCATTTGTATTGGACACAACATCTTTATACGTCTTTTCAAGGGTCTAAAAAATACGAAACGTCGCTTTATGATTCGAAGTTAAAATCCTCAAATTTGGCATAATAATGACTTTTTCACATTTTTCAAGTAGTTTGATATTACGTAAATATATTCATTTTTACCAATATTTCGATACTGTTTCATGTAGTATCACGATATGTGATTTGGCCTTCAAATCTCAGATTTTCGCATAATATTGCATTTTAAGCAAGTTTTCTTGCATTTTCTTTCGTACTAAAAATCATCGAGTTCAGCAATATTTTGACGTTTATCATCCCCTTTTCCTTTATGTGATATAAACAAAATATCATCGATTTAGGCAATATTTTGCCGTTTTTCCACGTTTTGTGAATTTTCAGTTTATTGGTATTAATTCATTAAATATACGATAAAAATGATGCAAACACATAATTGATTAGAAATTAACCTCAAACACTTCATTTTCAATCAACTATTTGTTTCTCGCTAGAATACTGAGTAAGATATTGGAAAGGGGAGAAGTTCTGTTTTTATTGCATATATCGACGTTTCAGCAGGATTAGAGCGGTTTTACGTGTACATCTTCCATCGGTAATATAAACTGAAAATCAGGAACATTTTAGTTAATTCTAATAAAAACACATTGATTTTTATCATTTGTATTTGAAACAACATTGTCATATGTCTTTTCTTGGATCTAAATAATACGAAACCTCGCTCTATAATTTGAAGTTAAAATCCTCAAATATGGTAATATAGTGACTCTTTTTTCCTTGATTCATGTAGTGTGATTTTTCGTATATATATTCTTTTCTACCAATATTTCGATACTACTGCATGTTTTCTCACGATATGTGGTTTTGCCATCAAATTTTAGAATTTCGCAAATTTTGCATTTTTAAGAAAGTTTTCTTGCATTTTGGGTTGTTCTAAAAATCATCGAATTTAGCAATATTTTGACCTTTATCATCCCCTTTTCCTTTATGAGATTTAACCAAAATATCATCGAATTAGGCAATATTTTGCCGTTTTTCCACGTTTTTGTGAATTATCAGTTTATTGTTATTATTTCATTAAATATACGAGAAAAATTATGCAAACACATAATTGATCAGAAAATAACCTTAAATACTTCATTTTCAATCATCTATTTGTTTCTCGCTAAAATACTGAGTAAGATATTTAAAAGGGTAGAAGATCTGTTTTTATTGCATATATCGACGTTTCTTCCGGATTAGAACGGTTTTACGTGTACATCTTCCATCGGTAATATAAACCAAAAATCAGGAACATTTTAGTTAAGTTTAATGAAAACAAATTGATTTTTATCATTTGTATTGGAAGCAACATCTTTAAACGTCTTTTCAAGGGTCTAAAAAATACGAAACGTCGCTTTATGATTCGAAGTTAAAATCCTCAAATTTGGCATAATAATGACTTTTTCACATTTTCAAGTAGTTTGATATTACGTAAATATATTCATTTTTACCAATATTTCGATACTGTTTCATGTAGTATCACGATATGTGATTTGGCCTTCAAATCTCAGATTTTCGCATAATATTGCATTTTAAACAAGTTTTCTTGCATTTTTTTCGTAATAAAAATCATCGAATTCAGCAATATTTTGACGTTTATCATCCCCTTTTCCTTTATGTGATATAAACAAAATATCATCGATTTAGGCAATATTTTGCTGTTATTCCACGTTTTTGTGAATTTTCAGTTTATTGCTATTACTTCATTAAATATACGATAAAAATGATGCAAACACATAATTGATTAGAAATTAACCTTAAACACTTCATTTTCAATCAACTATTTGTTTCTCGTTAAAATACTGAGTAAGATATTGGAAAGGGGAGAAGTTCTGTTTTTATTGCATATATCGACGTGTCAGCCGGATTAGAGCGGTTTTATGTGTACATCTCCCATCGGTAATATAAACGGAAAATCAGGAACATTTTAGTTAATTCTAATGAAAACACATTGATTTTTATCATTTGTATTTGAAATAACATTGTCATGTGTCATTTCTTGGATCTAAATAATACGAAACCTCGCTCTATGATTTGAAGTTAAAATCCTCAAATATGGTAATATAGTGACTTTTTTCACGTTATTCATGTAGTGTGGTTTTTACGTATATAAATTCGTTTATACAAATATTTCGATACCACTTCATGATTTGTAACGATATGTGATTTGGCCATCAAATCTCAGAATTTCGCAAATTTTGCATTTTTAAGCAAGTTTTCTTGCATTTTGTTTTGTACTAAAAATCATCGAATTTAGCAATATTTTGACCTTTATCATCTCCTTTTCCTTTATGTGATTTAAACAAAATATCATCGAATTAGGCCGTTTTTCCACGTTTTTGTGAATTTTCAGTTTATTGTTATTAATTCATTAAATATACGATAAATTTATGCAAACACATAATTGATCAGAAAATAACCTTAAATACTTCATTTTCAATCATCTTTTTGTTTCTCGTTAAAATACTGAGTAAGATATTAAAAAGGGGAGAATTTCTTTTTTTTTTTTTTTTTTGCATATATCGACGTTTCTTCCGGATTAGAACGGTTTTACGTGTACATCTTCCATCGGTGATATAAACCGACAATCAGGAACATTTTAGTTAAGTTTAATGAAAACACATTGATTTTTATCATTTGTATTGGAAGCAACATCTTTATACGTCTTTTCAAGGGTCTAAAAAATACGAAACGTCGCTTTATGATTCGAAGTTAAAATCCTCAAATTTGGCATAATAATGAATTTTCACGTTTTTCATGTATTTTGATATTACGTAAATATATTCATTTTTACCAATATTTCGATACTATTTCATGTAGTATCACGATATGTGATTTGGCCTTCAAATCTCATATTTTCGCATAATATTGCATTTTAAGCAAGTTTTCTTGCATTTTCTTTCGTACTAAAAATCATCGAATTCAGCAATATTTTGACGTTTATCATCCCCTTTTCCTTTATGTGATATAAACAAAATATCATCGAATTAGGCAATATTTTGCTGTTTTTTTCACGTTTTTGTGAATTTTCAGTTTATTGCTATTACTTCAATAAATATACGATAAAATTGATGCAAACACATAATTGATTATAAAGTAACCTTAAACACTTCATTTTCAATCAACTATTTGTTTCTCGTTAAAATACTGAGTAAGATATTGGAAAGGGGAGAAGTTCTGTTTTTATTGCATATATCGACGTTTCAGCCGCATTAGAGCGGTTTTACGTGTACATCTTCCATCGGTAATATAAACAGAAAATCTGGAACATTTTAGTTAATTCTAATGAAAACACATTGATTTTTATCATTTGTATTGGAAACAAAATTGTCATATGTCTTTTCTTAGATATAAATAATACGAAACCTCGCTCTATGATTTGAAGTTAAAATCCTCATATATGGTAATATAGTGACTTTTTTCACGTTATTCATGTAGTGTGATTTTACGTATATATATTCGTTTTTACCAATATTTCGATACTACTACATGTTTTCTCACGATATGTGATTTGGCCTTTAAATCTCAGAATTTCGCAAATTTTCCATTTTTAAGCAAGTTTTCTTGCATTTTGTTTTGTACTAAAAATCATCGAATTTAGCAATATTTTGACCTTGATCATTCCCTTTTCCTTTATGTGATTTAAACAAAATATCAACAAATTAGGCAATATTTTGCCGTTTTTCCACGTTTTTGTTAATTATCTGTTTATTGTTATTATTTCATTAAATATAAGGGGGAAATTATGCAAACTCATAATTGATCAGAAAATAACCTTAAATACTTCATTTTCAATCATCTATTTGTTTCTCGTTAAAATACTGAGTACGATATTTAAAAAGGGAGAAGTTCTGTTTTTATTGCATTTATCGACGTTTCTTCCGGATAAGAACGGTTTTACCTGTACATCTTCCATCGGTAATATAAACCGAAAATCAGGAACATTTTAGTTAATTCTAATGAAAACACATTGATTTTTATCATCTGTATTTGAAACAACATTTTCATATGGCTTTTCTTGGATCTAAATAATACGAAACCTCTCTCTATGATTTAAAGTTAAAATCCACAAATATGGTAATATAGTGATTTTTTCACGTTATTCATATAGTGTTATTTTACGTATATATATTCGTTTTTACCAATATTTCGATACTACTACATGTTTTCTCACGATACGTGATTTGGCCTTTAAATCTCAGAATTTCGCAAATTTTCCATTTTTAAGTAAGTTTTCTTGCATTTTGTTTTGTACTAAAAATCATCGAATTTAGCAATATTTTGACCTTTATCATCTCCTTTTCCTTTATGTGATTTAAACAAAATATCATCGAATTAGGCCGTTTTTCCACGTTTTTGTGAATTTTCAGTTTATTGTTATTAATTCATTAAATATACGATAAATTTATGCAAACACATAATTGATCAGAAAATAACCTTAAATACTTCATTTTCAATCATCTTTTTTTTCTCGTTAAAATACTGAGTAAGATATTAAAAAGGGGAGAATTTCTTTTTTTTTTTTTTGCATATATCGACGTTTCAGCCGGATTAGAACGGTTTTATGTGTACATCTTCCATCGGTAATATAAACCGAAAATCAGGAACATTTTAGTTAAATTTAATGAAAACACATTGATTTTTATCATTTGTATTGGACGCAACATCTTTATACGTCTTTTCAAGGGTCTAAAAAATACGAAACGTCGCTTTATGATTCGAAGTTAAAATCCTCAAATTTGGCATAATAATGAATTTTCACGTTTTTCATGTATTTTGATATTACGTAAATATATTCATTTTTACCAATATTTCGATACTATTTCATGTAGTATCACGATATGTGATTTGGCCTTCAAATCTCATATTTTCGCATAATATTGCATTTTAAGCAAGTTTTCTTGCGTTTTCTTTCGTACTAAAAATCATCGAATTCAGCAATATTTTGACGTTTATCAACCACTTTTCCTTTATGTGATATAAACAAAATATCATCGAATTAGGCAATATTTTGCTGTTTTTCCACGTTTTTGTGAATTTTCAGTTTATTGATATTACTTCATTAAATATACGATAAAAATGATGCAAACTCATAATTGATTATAAAGTTACCTTAAACACTTCATTTTCAATCAACTATTTGTTTCTCGTTAAAATACTGAGTAAGATATTGGAAAGGGGAGAAGTTCTGTTTTTATTGCATATATCGACGTTTCAGCCGCATTAGAGCGGTTTTAAGTGTACATCTTTCATCGGTAATATAAACAGAAAATCTGGAACATTTTAGTTAATTCTAATGAAAACACATTGATTTTTATCATTTGTATTTGAAACAACATTTTCAGATGGCTTTTCTTGGATCTAAATAATACGAAACCTCGCTCTATGATTTAAAGTTAAAATCCACAAATATGGTAATATAGTGATTTTTTCACGTTATTCATGTAGTTTTATTTTACGTATATATATTCGTTTTTACCAATATTTCGATACTACTACATGTTTTCTCACGATATGTGATTTGGCCTTTAAATCTCAGAATTTCGCAAATTTTCAATTTTTAAGTAAGTTTTCTTGCATTTTGTTTTGTACTAAAAATCATCGAATTTAGCAATATTTTGACCTTTATCATCTCCTGTTCCTTTATGTGATTTAAACAAAATATCATCGAATTAGGCCGTTTTTCCACGTTTTTGTGAATTTTCAGTTTATTGTTATTAATTCATTAAATATACGATAAATTTATGCAAACACATAGTTGATCAGAAAATAACCTTAAATACTTCATTTTCAATCATCTTTTTGTTTCTCGTTAAAATACTGAGTAAGATATTAAAAAGGGGAGAAGTTCTTTTTTTTTTTTTTGCATATATCGACGTTTCAGCCGGATTAGAACGGTTTTACGTGTACATCTTCCATCGGTAATATAAACCGAAAATCAGGAACATTTTAGTTAAGTTTAATGAAAACACATTGATTTTTATCATTTGTATTGGAAGCAACATCTTTATACGTCTTTTCAAGGGTCTAAAAAATACGAAACGTCGCTTTATGATTCGAAGTTAAAATCCTCAAATTGGCATAATAATGACTTTTTCACGTTTTACATGTAGTTTGATATTACGTAAATATATTCATTTTTACCAATATTTCGATACTATTTCATGTAGTATCACGATATGTGATTTGGCCTTCAAATCTCAGATTTTCGCATAATATTGCATTTTAAGCAAGTTTTCTTGCATTTTCTTTCGTACTAAAAATCATCGAATTCAGCAATATTTTGACGTTTATCATCCCCTTTTCCTTTATGTGATATAAACAAAATATCATCGAATTAGGCAATATTTTGCTGTTTTTCCACGTTTTTGTGAATTTTCAGTTTATTGATACTTCATTAAATATACGATAAAAATGATGCAAACACATAATTGATTATAAAGTAACCTTAAACACTTCATTTTCAATCAACTATTTGTTTCTCGTTAAAATACTGAGTAAGATATTGCAAAGGGGAGAAGTTCTGTTTTTATTGCATATATCGACGTTTCAGCCGGATTAGAGCGGTTTTACGTGTACATCTTTCATCGGTAATATAAACGGAAAATCTGGAACATTTTAGTTAATTCTAATGAAAACACATTGATTTTTATCATTTGTATTTGAAACAACGCTGTCATATGTCTTTTCTTGGATTTAAATAATACGAAACCTCGCTCTATGATTTTAAGTTAAAATCCTCAAATATGGTAATATAGTGACTTTTTTCACGTTATTCATGTAGTGTGATTTTACGTATATATATTCGTTTTTACCAATATTTCGATACCACTTCATGATTTCTCACGATATGTGATTTGGCCATCAAATTTCAGAATTTCGCAAATTTTGCATTTTTAAGCAAGTTTTCTTGCATTTTGTTTTGTACTAAAAATCATCGAATTTAGCAATATTTTGACCTTTATCATCCCCTTTTCCTTTATGTGATTTAAACAAAATATCATCGAATTAGGCTGCTTTTCCACTTTTTTGTGAATTTTCAGTTTATTGTTATTATTTCATTAAATATACGATAAAATTATGCAAACACATAATTGATCAGAAAATAACCTTAAATACTTCATTTTCAATCATTTTTTTGTTTCTCGTTAAAAGAAAACACATTGATTTTTATCATTTGTATTTGAAACAACATTTTCATATGTCTTTTCTTGGATCTAAATAATACGAAACCTCGCTCTATGATTTGAAGTTAAAATCCTCAAATATGGTAATATAGTGACTTTTTTCACGTTAATCATGTAGTGTGATTTTACGTATATGTATTCGTTTTTACCAATATTTCGATACTACTACATGTTTTCTCACGATATGTGATTTGGCCTTTAAATCTCAGAATTTCGCAAATTTTGCATTTTTAAGCAAGTTTTCTTGCATTTTGTTTTGTACTAAAAATCATCGAATTTAGCAATATTTTGACCTTGATCATCCCCTTTTCCTTTATGTGATTTAAACAAAATATCATCAAATTAGGCAATATTTTGCCGTTTTTCCACGTTTTTGTTAATTATCTGTTTATTGTTATTATTTCATTAAATATAAGAGAAAAATTATGCAAACACATAATTGATCAGAAAAAACCTTAAATACTTCATTTTCAATCATCTATTTGTTTCTCGTTAAAATACTGAGTAAGATATTGGAAAGGGAGAAGTTCTGTTTTTTTGCATATATCGACGTGTCAGCCGGATTAGAGCGGTTTTATGTGTACATCTTCCATCGGTTTTATAAACGGAAAATCAGGAACATTTTAGTTAATTCTAATGAAAACACATTGATTTTTATCATTTGTATTTGAAACAACATTGTCATGTGTCATTTCTTGGATCTAAATAATACGACACGTCGCTCTATGATTTGAAGTTAAAATCCTCAAATATGGTAATATAGTGACTTTTTTCACGTTATTCATGTAGTGTGGTTTTTACGTATATATATTCGTTTTACCAATATTTCGATACCACTTCATGATTTCTCACGATATGTGATTTGGCCATCAAATCTCAGAATTTCGCAAATTTTGCATTTTTAAGCAAGTTTTCTTGCATTTAGTTTTGAACTAAAAATCATCGAATTTAGCAATATTTTGACCTTTATCATCCCCTTTTCCTTTATGTGATTTAAACAAAATATAATCGAATTAGGCCGTTTTTCCACGTTTTTGTGAATTTTCAGTTTATTGTTATTAATTCATTAAATATACGATAAAATTATGCAAACACATAATTGATCAGAAAATTACCTTAAATACTTCATTTTCAATCATCATTTTGTTTCTCGTTAAAAGAAAACACATTGATTTTTATCATTTGTATTTGAAACAACATTTTCATATGTCTTTTCTTGGATCTAAATAATACGAAACCTCGTCCTATAATTTGAAGTTAAAATCCTCAAATATGGTAATATAGTGATTTTTTTCACGTTATTCATGTAGTGTGATTTTACGTATATATATTCGTTTTTACCAATATTTCGATACTACTACATGTTTTCTCACAATATGTGATTTGGCCTTTAAATCTCAGAATTTCGCAAATTTTGCATTTTTAAGCAAGTTTTCTTGCATTTTGTTTTGTACTAAAAATCATCGAATTTAGCAATATTTTGACCTTTATCATCCCCTTTTCCTTTATGTGATTTAAACAAAATATAATCGAATTAGGCCGTTTTTCCACGTTTTTGTGAATTTTCAGTTTATTGTTATTAATTCATTAAATATACGATAAAATTATGCAAACACATAATTGATCAGGAAATAACCTTAAATACTTCATTTTCAATCATGTATTTGTTTCTCGCTAAAATACTGAGTAAGATATTGAAAAGGGGAGAAGTTCTGTTTTTATTGCATATATCGACGTTTCTTCCGGATTAGAACGGTTTTACGTGTACATCTTCCATCGGTAATATAAACCGACAATCAGGAACATTTTAGTTAAGATTAATGAAAACACATTGATTTTTATCATTTGTATTGGACGCAACATCTTTATACGTGTTTTCAAGGGTCTAAAAAATACGAAACGTCGCTTTATGATTCGAAGTTAAAATCCTCAAATTTGGCATAATAATGAATTTTCACGTTTTTCATGTATTTTGATATTACGTAAATATATTCATTTTTACCAATATTTCGATACTATTTCATGTAGTATCACGATATGTGATTTGGCCTTCAAATCTCATATTTTCGCATAATATTGCATTTTAAGCAAGTTTTCTTGCGTTTTCTTTCGTACTAAAAATCATCGAATTCAGCAATATTTTGACGTTTATCAACCACTTTTCCTTTATGTGATATAAACAAAATATCATCGAATTAGGCAATATTTTGCTGTTTTTTTCACGTTTTTGTGAATTTTCAGTTTATTGCTATTACTTCAATAAATATACGATAAAAATGATGCAAACACATAATTGATTATAAAGTAACCTTACACACTTCATTTTCAATCAACTATTTGTTTCTCGTTAAAATACTGAGTAAGATATTGGAAAGGGGAGAAGTTCTGTTTTTTTGCATATATCGACGTTTCAGCCGCATTAGAGCGGTTTTAAGTGTACATCTTTCATCGGTAATATAAACAGAAAATCTGGAACATTTTAGTTAATTCTAATGAAAACACATTGATTTTTATCATTTGTATTTGAAACAACATTGTCATATGTCTTTTCTTGGATATAAATAATACGAAACCTCGCTCTATGATTTGAAGTTAAAATCCTCAAATATGGTAATATAGTGACTTTTTTCACGTTATTCATGTAGTGTGATTTTACGTATATATATTCGTTTTTACCAATATTTCGATACTACTACATGTTTTCTAATGATATGTGATTTGGCCTTTAAATCTCAGAATTTCGCAAATTTTCCATTTTTAAGCAAGTTTTCTTGCATTTTGTTTTGTACTAAAAATCATCGAATTCAGCAATATTTTGACGTTTATCATCCCCTTTTCCTTTATGTGATATAAACAAAATATCATCGAATTAGGCAATATTTTGCTGTTTTTCCACGTTTCTGTGAATTTTCAGTTTATTGCTATTACTTCATTAAATATACGATAAAAAAGGATGCAAACACATAATTGATTAGAAATTAACCTTAAACACTTCATATTCAATCAACCATTTGTTTCTCGTTCAAATACTGAGTAAGATATTGGAAAGGGGAGAAGTTCTGTTTTTATTGCATATATCGACGTGTCAGCCGGATTAGAGCGGTTTTATGTGTACATCTTCCATCGGTAATATAAACGGAAAATCAGGAACATTTTAGTTAATTCTAATGAAAACATATTGATTTTTATCATTTGTATTTGAAATAACATTGTCATGTGTCATTTCTTGGATCTAAATAATACGAAACCTCGCTCTATTATTTGAAGTTAAAATCCTCAAATATGGTAATATAGTGACTTTTTTCACGTTATTTATGTAGTGTGGTTTTTACGTATATAAATTCGTTTTTACAAATATTTCGATACCACTTCATGATTTCTCACGATATGTGATTTGGCCATCAAATCTCAGAATTTCGCAAATTTTGCATTTTTAAGCAAGTTTTCTTGCATTTAGTCTTGTACTGAAATTCATCGAATTTAGCAATATTTTGACCTTTATCATCCCCTTTTCCTTTATGTGATTTAAACAAAATATCATCGAATTAGGCCTTTTTTCCACGTTTTTGTGAATTTTAAGTTTATTGTTATTAATTCATTAAATATACGATAAAATTATGCAAACACATAATTGATCAGAAAATAACCTTAAATACTTCATTTTCAATCATGTATTTGTTTCTCGCTAAAATACTGAGTAAGATATTGAAAAGGGGAGAAGTTCTGTTTTTATTGCATATATCGACGTTTCTTCCGGATTAGAACGGTTTTACGTGTACATCTTCCATCGGTAATATAAACCGACAATCAGGAACTTTTTAGTTAAGATTAATGAAAACACATTGATTTTTATCATTTGTATTGGACGCAACATCTTTATACGTGTTTTCAAGGGTCTAAAAAATACGAAACGTCGCTTTATGATTCGAAGTTAAAATCCTCAAATTTGGCATAATAATGAATTTTCACGTTTTTCATGTATTTTGATATTACGTAAATCTATTCATTTTTACCAATATTTCGATACTATTTCATGTAGTATCACGATATGTGATTTGGCCTTCAAATCTCATATTTTCGCATAATATTGCATTTTAAGCAAGTTTACTTGCGTTTTCTTTCGTACTAAAAATCATCGAATTCAGCAATATTTTGACGTTTATCAACCACTTTTCCTTTATGTGATATAAACAAAATATCATCGAATTAGGCAATATTTTGCTGTTTTTTTTCACGTTTTTGTGAATTTTCAGTTTATTGCTATTACTTTAATAAATATACGATAAAAATGATGCAAACACATAATTGATTATAAAGTAACCTTAAACACTTCATTTTCAATCAACTATTTGTTTCTCGTTAAAATACTGAGTAAGATATTGGAAAGGGGAGAAGTTCTGTTTTTATTGCATATATCGACGTTTCAGCCGCATTAGAGCGGTTTTAAGTGTACATCTTTCATCGGTAATATAAACAGAAAATCTGAAACATTTTAGTTAATTCTAATGAAAACACATTGATTTTTATCATTTGTATTTGAAACAACATTTTCATATGGCTTTTCTTGGATCTAAATAATACGAAACCTCGCTCTATGATTTAAAGTTAAAATCCACAAATATGGTAATATAGTGATTTTTTCACGTTATTCATGTAGTGTTATTTTACTTATATATATTCGTTTTTACCAATATTTCGATACTACTACATTTTTCTCACGATATGTGATTTGGCCTTTAAATCTCAGAATTTCGCAAATTTTCCATTTTTCAGTAAGTTTTCTTGCATTTTGTTTTGTACTAAAAATCATCGAATTCAGCAATATTTTGACGTTTATCATCCCCTTTTCCTTTATGTGATATAAACAAAATATCATCGAATTAGGCAATATTTTGCTGTTTTTCCACGTTTTTGTGAATTTTCAGTTTATTGATATTACTTCATTAAATATACGATAAAAATGATGCAAACACATAATTGATTATAAAGTAACCTTAAACACTTCATTTTCAATCAACTATTTGTTTCTCGTTAAAATACTGAGTAAGATATTGCAAAGGGGAGAAGTTCTGTTTTTATTGCATATATCGACGTTTCAGCCGGATTACAGCGGTTTTACGTGTACATCTTTCATCGGTAATATAAACGGAAAATCTGGAACATTTTAGTTAATTCTAATGAAAACACATTGATTTTTATCATTTGTATTTGAAACAACGCTGTCATATGTCTTTTCTTGGATTTAAATAATACGAAACCTCGCTCTATGATTTGAAGTTAAAATCCTCAAATATGGTAATATAGTGACTTTTTTCACGTTATTCATGTAGTGTGATTTTACGTATATATATTCGTTTTTACCAATATTTCGATACCACTTCATGATTTCTCACGATATGTGATTTGGCCATCAAATTTCAGAATTTCGCAAATTTTGCATTTTTAAGCAAGTTTTCTTGCATTTTGTTTTGTACTAAAAATCATCGAATTTAGCAATATTTTGACCTTTATCATCCCCTTTTCCTTTATGTGATTTAAACAAAATATCATCGAATTAGGCTGCTTTTCCACTTTTTTGTGAATTTTCAGTTTATTGTTATTATTTCATTAAATATACGATAAAATTATGCAAACACATAATTGATCAGAAAATAACCTTAAATACTTCATTTTCAATCATTTTTTTGTTTCTCGTTAAAAGAAAACACATTGATTTTTATCATTTGTATTTGAAACAACATTTTCATATGTCTTTTCTTGGATCTAAATAATACGAAACCTCGCTCTATGATTTGAAGTTAAAATCCTCAAATATGGTAATATAGTGACTTTTTTCACGTTAATAATGTAGTGTGATTTTACGTATATGTATTCGTTTTTACCAATATTTCGATACTACTACATGTTTTCTCACGATATGTGATTTGGCCTTTAAATCTCAGAATTTCGCAAATTTTGCATTTTTAAGCAAGTTTTCTTGCATTTTGTTTTGTACTAAAAATCATCGAATTTAGCAATATTTTGACCTTGATCATCCCCTTTTCCTTTATGTGATTTAAACAAAATATCATCAAATTAGGCAATATTTTGCCGTTTTTCCACGTTTTTGTTAATTATCTGTTTATTGTTATTATTTCATTAAATATAAGAGAAAAATTATGCAAACACATAATTGATCAGAAAAAACCTTAAATACTTCATTTTCAATCATCTATTTGTTTCTCGTTAAAATACTGAGTAAGATATTGGAAAGGGAGAAGTTCTGTTTTTATTGCATATATCGACGTGTCAGCCGGATTAGAGCGGTTTTATGTGTACATCTTACATCGGTTTTATAAACGGAAAATCAGGAACATTTTAGTTAATTCTAATGAAAACACATTGATTTTTATCATTTGTATTTGAAACAACATTGTCATGTGTCATTTCTTGGATCTAAATAATACGACACGTCGCTCTATGATTTGAAGTTAAAATCCTCAAATATGGTAATATAGTGACTTTTTTCACGTTATTCATATAGTGTGGTTTTTACGTATATATATTCGTTTTACCAATATTTCGATACCACTTCATGATTTCTCACGATATGTGATTTGGCCATCAAATCTCAGAATTTCGCAAATTTTGCATTTTTAAGCAAGTTTTCTTGCATTTAGTTTTGAACTAAAAATCATCGAATTTAGCAATATTTTGACCTTTATCATCCCCTTTTCCTTTATGTGATTTAAACAAAATATAATCGAATTAGGCCGTTTTTCCAAGTTTTTGTGAATTTTCAGTTTATTGTTATTAATTCATTAAATATACGATAAAATTATGCAAACACATAATTGATCAGAAAATTACCTTAAATACTTCATTTTCAATCATCATTTTGTTTCTCGTTAAAAGAAAACACATTGATTTTTATCATTTGTATTTGAAACAACATTTTCATATGTCTTTTCTTGGATCTAAATAATACGAAACCTCGTCCTATAATTTGAAGTTAAAATCCTCAAATATGGTAATATAGTGATTTTTTTCACGTTATTCATGTAGTGTGATTTTACGTATATATATTCGTTTTTACCAATATTTCGATACTACTACATGTTTTCTCACAATATGTGATTTGGCCTTTAAATCTCAGAATTTCGCAAATTTTGCATTTTTAAGCAAGTTTTCTTGCATTTTGTTTTGTACTAAAAATCATCGAATTTAGCAATATTTTGACCTTTATCATCCCCTTTTCCTTTATGTGATTTAAACAAAATATAATCGAATTAGGCCGTTTTTCCACGTTTTTGTGAATTTTCAGTTTATTGTTATTAATTCATTAAATATACGATAAAATTATGCAAACACATAATTGATCAGGAAATAACCTTAAATACTTCATTTTCAATCATGTATTTGTTTCTCGCTAAAATACTGAGTAAGATATTGAAAAGGGGAGAAGTTCTGTTTTTATTGCATATATCGACGTTTCTTCCGGATTAGAACGGTTTTACGTGTACATCTTCCATCGGTAATATAAACCGACAATCAGGAACATTTTAGTTAAGATTAATGAAAACACATTAATTTTTATCATTTGTATTGGACGCAACATCTTTATACGTGTTTTCAAGGGTCTAAAAAATACGAAACGTCGCTTTATGATTCGAAGTTAAAATCCTCAAATTTGGCATAATAATGAATTTTCACGTTTTTCATGTATTTTGATATTACGTAAATATATTCATTTTTACCAATATTTCGATACTATTTCATGTAGTATCACGATATGTGATTTGGCCTTCAAATCTCATATTTTCGCATAATATTGCATTTTAAGCAAGTTTTCTTGCGTTTTCTTTCGTACTAAAAATCATCGAATTCAGCAATATTTTGACGTTTATCAACCACTTTTCCTTTATGTGATATAAACAAAATATCATCGAATTAGGCAATATTTTGCTGTTTTTTTCACGTTTTTGTGAATTTTCAGTTTATTGCTATTACTTCAATAAATATACGATAAAAATGATGCAAACACATAATTGATTATAAAGTAACCTTACACACTTCATTTTCAATCAACTATTTGTTTCTCGTTAAAATACTGAGTAAGATATTGGAAAGGGGAGAAGTTCTGTTTTTATTGCATATATCGACGTTTCAGCCGCATTAGAGCGGTTTTAAGTGTACATCTTTCATCGGTAATATAAACAGAAAATCTGGAACATTTTAGTTAATTCTAATGAAAACACATTGATTTTTATCATTTGTATTTGAAACAACATTGTCATATGTCTTTTCTTGGATATAAATAATACGAAACCTCGCTCTATGATTTGAAGTTAAAATCCTCAAATATGGTAATATAGTGACTTTTTTCACGTTATTCATGTAGTGTGATTTTACGTATATATATTCGTTTTTACCAATATTTCGATACTACTACATGTTTTCTAATGATATGTGATTTGGCCTTTAAATCTCAGAATTTCGCAAATTTTCCATTTTTAAGCAAGTTTTCTTGCATTTTGTTTTGTACTAAAAATCATCGAATTCAGCAATATTTTGACGTTTATCATCCCCTTTTCCTTTATGTGATATAAACAAAATATCATCGAATTAGGCAATATTTTGCTGTTTTTCCACGTTTCTGTGAATTTTCAGTTTATTGCTATTACTTCATTAAATATACGATAAAAAAGGATGCAAACACATAATTGATTAGAAATTAACCTTAAACACTTCATATTCAATCAACCATTTGTTTCTCGTTCAAATACTGAGTAAGATATTGGAAAGGGGAGAAGTTCTGTTTTTATTGCATATATCGACGTGTCAGCCGGATTAGAGCGGTTTTATGTGTACATCTTCCATCGGTAATATAAACGGAAAATCAGGAACATTTTAGTTAATTCTAATGAAAACATATTGATTTTTATCATTTGTATTTGAAATAACATTGTCATGTGTCATTTCTTGGATCTAAATAATACGAAACCTCGCTCTATTATTTGAAGTTAAAATCCTCAAATATGGTAATATAGTGACTTTTTTCACGTTATTTATGTAGTGTGGTTTTTACGTATATAAATTCGTTTTTACAAATATTTCGATACCACTTCATGATTTCTCACGATATGTGATTTGGCCATCAAATCTCAGAATTTCGCAAATTTTGCATTTTTAAGCAAGTTTTCTTGCATTTAGTCTTGTACTGAAATTCATCGAATTTAGCAATATTTTGACCTTTATCATCCCCTTTTCCTTTATGTGATTTAAACAAAATATCATCGAATTAGGCCTTTTTTCCACGTTTTTGTGAATTTTAAGTTTATTGTTATTAATTCATTAAATATACGATAAAATTATGCAAACACATAATTGATCAGAAAATAACCTTAAATACTTCATTTTCAATCATGTATTTGTTTCTCGCTAAAATACTGAGTAAGATATTGAAAAGGGGAGAAGTTCTGTTTTTATTGCATATATCGACGTTTCTTCCGGATTAGAACGGTTTTACGTGTACATCTTCCATCGGTAATATAAACCGACAATCAGGAACTTTTTAGTTAAGATTAATGAAAACACATTGATTTTTATCATTTGTATTGGACGCAACATCTTTATACGTGTTTTCAAGGGTCTAAAAAATACGAAACGTCGCTTTATGATTCGAAGTTAAAATCCTCAAATTTGGCATAATAATGAATTTTCACGTTTTTCATGTATTTTGATATTACGTAAATCTATTCATTTTTACCAATATTTCGATACTATTTCATGTAGTATCACGATATGTGATTTGGCCTTCAAATCTCATATTTTCGCATAATATTGCATTTTAAGCAAGTTTACTTGCGTTTTCTTTCGTACTAAAAATCATCGAATTCAGCAATATTTTGACGTTTATCAACCACTTTTCCTTTATGTGATATAAACAAAATATCATCGAATTAGGCAATATTTTGCTGTTTTTTTTCACGTTTTTGTGAATTTTCAGTTTATTGCTATTACTTTAATAAATATACGATAAAAATGATGCAAACACATAATTGATTATAAAGTAACCTTAAACACTTCATTTTCAATCAACTATTTGTTTCTCGTTAAAATACTGAGTAAGATATTGGAAAGGGGAGAAGTTCTGTTTTTATTGCATATATCGACGTTTCAGCCGCATTAGAGCGGTTTTAAGTGTACATCTTTCATCGGTAATATAAACAGAAAATCTGAAACATTTTAGTTAATTCTAATGAAAACACATTGATTTTTATCATTTGTATTTGAAACAACATTTTCATATGGCTTTTCTTGGATCTAAATAATACGAAACCTCGCTCTATGATTTAAAGTTAAAATCCACAAATATGGTAATATAGTGATTTTTTCACGTTATTCATGTAGTGTTATTTTACTTATATATATTCGTTTTTACCAATATTTCGATACTACTACATGTTTTCTCACGATATGTGATTTGGCCTTTAAATCTCAGAATTTCGCAAATTTTCCATTTTTCAGTAAGTTTTCTTGCATTTTGTTTTGTACTAAAAATCATCGAATTCAGCAATATTTTGACGTTTATCATCCCCTTTTCCTTTATGTGATATAAACAAAATATCATCGAATTAGGCAATATTTTGCTGTTTTTCCACGTTTTTGTGAATTTTCAGTTTATTGATATTACTTCATTAAATATACGATAAAAATGATGCAAACACATAATTGATTATAAAGTAACCTTAAACACTTCATTTTCAATCAACTATTTGTTTCTCGTTAAAATACTGAGTAAGATATTGCAAAGGGGAGAAGTTCTGTTTTTATTGCATATATCGACGTTTCAGCCGGATTACAGCGGTTTTACGTGTACATCTTTCATCGGTAATATAAACGGAAAATCTGGAACATTTTAGTTAATTCTAATGAAAACACATTGATTTTTATCATTTGTATTTGAAACAACGCTGTCATATGTCTTTTCTTGGATTTAAATAATACGAAACCTCGCTCTATGATTTGAAGTTAAAATCCTCAAATATGGTAATATAGTGACTTTTTTCACGTTATTCATGTAGTGTGATTTTACGTATATATATTCGTTTTTACCAATATTTCGATACCACTTCATGATTTCTCACGATATGTGATTTGGCCATCAAATTTCAGAATTTCGCAAATTGTGCATTTTTAAGCAAGTTTTCTTGCATTTTGTTTTGTACTAAAAATCATCGAATTTAGCAATATTTTGACCTTTATCATCCCCTTTTCCTTTATGTGATTTAAACAAAATATCATCGAATTAGGCCGCTTTTCCACGTTTTTGTGAATTTTTAGTTTATTGTTATTATTTCATTAAATATACGATAAAATTATGCAAACACATAATTGATCAGAAAATAACCTTAAATACTTCATTTTCAATCATTTTTTTGTTTCTCGTTAAAAGAAAACACATTGATTTTTATCATTTGTATTTGAAACAACATTTTCATATGTCTTTTCTTGGATCTAAATAATACGAAACCTCGCTCTATGATTTGAAGTTAAAATCCTCAAATATGGTAATATAGTGACTTTTTTCACGTTAATCATGTAGTGTGATTTTACGTATATGTATTCGTTTTTACCAATATTTCGATACTACTACATGTTTTCTCATGATATGTGATTTGGCCTTTAAATCTCAGAATTTCGCAAATTTTGCATTTTTAAGCAAGTTTTCTTGCATTTTGTTTTGTACTAAAAATCATCGAATTTAGCAATATTTTGACCTTTATCATCCCCTTTTCCTTTATGTGATTTAAACAAAATATAATCGAATTAGGCCGTTTTTCCACGTTTTTGTGAATTTTCAGTTTATTGTTATTAATTCATTAAATATACGATAAAATTATGCAAACACATAATTGATCAGAAAAAAACCTTAAATACTTTATTTTCAATCTTCTATTTGTTTCTCGCTAAAATACTGAGTAAGATATTGAAATGGGGAGAAGTTCTGTTTTTATTGCATATATCGACGTTTCTTCCGGATTAGAACGGTTTTACGTGTACATCTTCCATCGGTAATATAAACCGAAAATCAGGAACATTTTAGTTAAGTTTAATGAAAACACATTGATTTTTATCATTTGTATTGGACGCAACATCTTTATACTCCTTTTCAAGGGTCTAAAAAATACGAAACGTCGCTTTATGATTCGAAGTTAAAATCCTCAAATTTTTCATAATAATGACTTTTTCACGTTTTTCATGTAGTTTGATATTACGTAAATATATTCATTTTTACCAATATTTCGATACTATTTCATGTAGTATCACGATATGTGATTTGGCCTTCAAATCTCAGATTTTCGCATAATATTGCATTTTAAGCAAGTTTTCTTTCATTTTCTTTCGTACTAAAAATCATCGAATTCAGCAATATTTTGACGTTTATCAACCACATTTCCTTTATGTGATATAAACAAAATATCATCGAATTAGGCAATATTTTGCTGTTTTTTTCACGTTTTTGTGAATTTTCAGTTTATTGCTATTACTTCAATAAATATACGATAAAAATGATGCAAACACATAATTGATTATAAAGTAACCTTAAACACTTAATTTTCAATCAACTATTTGTTTCTCGTTAAAATACTGAGTAAGATATTGGAAAGGGGAGAAGTTCTGTTTTTATTGCATATATCGACGTTTCAGCCGCATTAGAGCGGTTTTACGTGTACATCTTTCATCGGTAATATAAACAGAAAATCTGGAACATTTTAGTTAATTCTAATGAAAACACATTGATTTTTATCATTTGTATTTGAAACAACATTGTCATATGTCTTTTCTTGGATTTAAATAATACGAAACCTCGCTGTATGATTTGAAGTTAAAATCCTCAAATATGGTAATATAGTTACTTTTTCACGTTATTCATGTAGTGTGATTTTACGTATATATGTTCGTTTTTACCAATATTTCGATACCACTTCATGATTTCTCACGATATGTGATTTGGCCATCAAATTTAAGAATTTCGCAAATTTTGCATTTTTAAGCAAGTTTTCTTGCATTTTGTTTTGTACTAAAAATCATCGAATTTAGCAATATTTTGACCTTTATCATCCCCTTTTCCTTTTTGTGATTTAAACAAAATATCATCGAATTAGGCCGCTTTTTCACGTTTTTGTGTAATTTTCAATTTATTGTTATTATTTCATTAAATATACGATAAAATTATGCAAACACATAATTGATAAGAAAATAACCTTAAATACTTCATTTTCAATCATCTTTTTGTTTCTCTTAAAAAGAAAACACCTTGATTTTTATCATTTGTATTTGAAACAACATTTTCATGTCTTTTCTTGGATCTAAATATTACGAAACCTCCCTCTATGATTTAAAGTTAAAATCCTCAAATATGGTAATATAGTGACTTTTTTCACGTTATTCATGTAGTGTGATTTTAGGTATATATATATTCGTTTTTACCAATATTTCGATACTACTACATGTTTTCTCACAATATGTGATTTGGCCTTCAAATCTAAGAATTTCGCAAATTTTGCATTTTTAAGCAAGTTTTCTTGCATTTTGTTTTGTTCTAGAAATCATCGAATTTAGCAATATTTTGACCTTTATCATCCCCTTTTCCTTTATGTGATTTAAACAAAATATAATAGAATTAGGCCGTTTTTCCACGTTTTTGTGAATTTTCAGTTTATTGTTATTAATTCATTAAATATACGATAAAATTATGCAAACACATAATTGATCAGAAAATAACCTTAAATACTTCATTTTCAATCATCTTTTTGTTTCTCGTTAAAATACTGAGTAAGATATTGAAAAGGGGAGAAGTTCTGTTTTTTTTTTTGCATATATCGACGTTTCAGCCGGATTAGAACGGTTTTACGTGTACATCTTCCATCGGTAATATAAACCGAAAATCAAGAACATTTTAGTTAAGTTTAATGAAAACACATTGATTTTTATCATTTGTATTGGAAGCAACATCTTTATACGTCTTTTCAAGGGTCTAAAAAATACGAAACGTCGCTTTATGATTCGAAGTTAAAATCCTCAAATTTGGCATAATAATGACTTTTTCACGTTTTTCATGTAGTTTGATATTACGTAAATATATTCATTTTTACCAATATTTCGATACTATTTCATGTAGTATCACGATATGTGATTTGGCCTTCAAATCTCAGATTTTCGCATAATATTGCATTTTAAGCAAGTTTTCTTGCATTTTCTTTCGTACTAAAAATCATCGAATTCAGCAATATTTTGACGTTTATCATCCCCTTTTCCTTTATGTGATATAAACAAAATATCATCGAATTAGGCAATATTTTGCTGTTTTTCCACGTTTTTGTGAATTTTCAGTTTATTGATATTACTTCATTAAATATACGATAAAAATGATGCAAACACATAATTGATTATAAAGTAACCTTAAACTTTTCATTTTCAATCAACTATTTGTTTCTCGTTAAAATACTGAGTAAGATATTGCAAAGGGGAGAAGTTCTGTTTTTATTGCATATATCGACGTTTCAGCCGGATTAGAGCGGTTTTACGTGTACATCTTTCATCGGTAATATAAACGGAAAATCTGGAACATTTTAGTTAATTCTAATGAAAACACATTGATTTTTATCATTTGTATTTGAAACAACGCTGTCATATGTCTTTTTTTGGATTTAAATAATACGAAACCTCGCTCTATGATTTGAAGTTAAAATCCTCAAATATGGTAATATAGTGACTTTTTTCACGTTATTCATGTAGTGTGATTTTACGTATATATATTCGTTTTTACCAATATTTCGATACCACTTCATGATTTCTCACGATATGTGATTTGGCCATCAAATTTCAGAATTTCGCAAATGTTGCATTTTTAAGCAAGTTTTCTTGCATTTTGTTTTGTACTAAAAATCATCGAATTTAGCAATATTTTGACCTTTATCATCCCCTTTTCCTTTATGTGATTTAAACAAAATATCATCGAATTAGGCCGCTTTTCCACGTTTTTGTGAATTTTCAGTTTATTGTTATTATTTCATTAAATATACGATAAAATTATGCAAACACATAATTGATCAGAAAATAACCTTAAATACTTCATTTTCAATCATTTTTTTGTTTCTCGTTAAAAGAAAACACATTGATTTTTATCATTTGTATTTGAAACAACATTTTCATATGTCTTTTCTTGGATCTAAATAATACGAAACCTCGCTCTATGATTTGAAGTTAAAATCCTCAAATATGGTAATATAGTGACTTTTTTCACGTTAATCATGTAGTGTGATTTTACGTATATGTATTCGTTTTTACCAATATTTCGATACTACTACATGTTTTCTCACGATATGTGATTTGGCCTTTAAATCTCAGAATTTCGCAAATTTTGCATTTTTAAGCAAGTTTTCTTGCATTTTGTTTTGTACTAAAAATCATCGAATTTAGCAATATTTTGACCTTGATCATCCCCTTTTCCTTTATGTGATTTAAACAAAATATCATCAAATTAGGCAATATTTTGCCGTTTTTCCACGTTTTTGTTAATTATCTGTTTAATGTTATTATTTCATTAAATATAAGAGGAAAATTATGCAAACACATAATTGATCAGAAAAAACCTTAAATACTTCATTTTCAATCATCTATTTGCTTCTCGTTAAAATACTGAGTAAGATATTGGAAAGGGAGAAGTTCTGTTTTTATTGCATATATCGACGTGTCAGCCGGATTAGAGCGGTTTTATGTGTACATCTTCCATCGGTTTTATAAACGGAAAATCAGGAACATTTTAGTTAATTCTAATGAAAACACATTGATTTTTATCATTTGTATTTGAAACAACATTGTCATGTGTCATTTCTTGGATCTAAATAATACGACACCTCGCTCTATGATTTGAAGTTAAAATCCTCAAATATGGTAATATAGTGACTTTTTTCACGTTATTCATGTAGTGTGGTTTTTACGTATATATATTCGTTTTACCAATATTTCGATACCACTTCATGATTTCTCACGATATGTGATTTGGCCATCAAATCTCAGAATTTCGCAAATTTTGCATTTTTAAGCAAGTTTTCTTGCATTTAGTTTTGAACTAAAAATCATCGAATTTAGCAATATTTTGACCTTTATCATCCCCTTTTCCTTTTTGTGATTTAAACAAAATACCATCGAATTAGGCCGCTTTTTCACGTTTTTGTGTAATTTTCAATTTATTGTTATTATTTCATTAAATATACGATAAAATTATGCAAACACATAATTGATAAGAAAATAACCTTAAATACTTCATTTTCAATCATCATTTTGTTTCTCGTTAAAAGAAAACACATTGATTTTTATCATTTGTATTTGAAACAACATTTTCATATGTCTTTTCTTGGATCTAAATAATACGAAACCTCCCTCTATGATTTAAAGTTAAAATCCTCATATATGGTAATATAGTGACTTTTTTCACGTTATTCATGTAGTGTGATTTTACGTATATATATTCGTTTTTACCAATATTTCGATACTACTACATGTTTTCTCACGATATGTGATTTGGCCTTTAAATCTCAGAATTTCGCAAATTTTGCATTTTTAAGCAAGTTTTCTTGCATTTTGTTTTGTACTAAAAATCATCGAATTTAGCAATATTTTGACCTTTATCATCCCCTTTTCCTTTATGTGATTTAAACAAAATATAATCGAATTAGGCCGTTTTCCACGTTTTTGTGAATTTTCAGTTTATTGTTATGAATTCCTTATATATAGGATAAAATTATGCAAACACATAATTGATCAGAAAAAAAACCTTAAATACTTTATTTTCAATCTTCTATTTGTTTCTCGCTAAAATACTGAGTAAGATATTGAAAAGGGGAGAAGTTCTGTTTTTATTGCATATATCGACGTTTCTTCCGGATTAGAACGGTTTTACGTGTACATCTTCCATCGGTAATATAAACGGAAAATCAAGAACATTTTAGTTAAGTTTAATGAAAACACATTGATTTTTATCATTTGTATTTGAAACAACATTGTCATATGTCTTTTCTTGGATCTAAATAATACGAAACCTCGCTCTATGATTTGAAGTTAAAATCCTCAAATATGGTAATATAGTGACTTTTTTCACGTTATTCATGTAGTGTGATTTTACAATATATATTCGTTTATACCAATATTTCGATACTACTTCATGTTTTCTCACGATATGTGATTTGGCCGTCATACTTCAGAATTTCGCAAATTTTGCATTTTTAAGCAAGTTTTCTTGCATTTTGTTTTGTACTAAAAATCATCGAATTTAGCAATATTTTGGCCTTTATCATCCCCCTTTTCCTTGTGAAAAATGTGATTTAAACAAATTATCATCGAATTATGCAATATTTTGCCGTTTTTCCACGTTTTGTGAATTTTCAGTTTATTGTTATTAATTCATTAAATATACGATAAAAATTATGCAAACACATAATTGATCAGAAAATAACCTTAAATACTTCATTTTCAATCATCTATTTGTTTCTCGTTTAAATACTGAGTAAGATATTTAAAAGGGGAGAAGTTCTGTTTTTATTGCATATATCGACGTTTCAGCCGGATTAGAACGGTTTTACGTGTACATCTTCCATCGGTAATATAAACCAAAAAACAGGAACATTTTAGTTCAGTTTAATGAAAACACATTGATTTTTATCATTTGTATTGGAAGCAACATCTTTATACGTTCTTTCTAGGGTCTAAAAAATACGAAATGTCGCTTTATGATTTGAAGTTAAAATCCTCATATTTGGCATAATAATGATTTTTCGCGTTTTTCATGTAGTTTGATATTACGTAAATATATTCATTTTTACCAATATTTCGATACTATTTCATGTAGTATCACGATATGTGATTTGGCCTTCAAATATCAAATTTTCGCATAATATTGCATTTTATGCAAGTTTTCTTGCATTTTGTTTCGAACTAAAAATCATCGAATTAGGCAATATTTTGACGTTTATCATCCCCTTTTCCTTTATGTGATATAAACAAAATATCATCGAATTAGGCAATATTTTGCTGTTTTTCCAAGTTTTTGTGAAATTTCAGTTTATTGCTATTAATTCATTAAATATACGATAAAAATAATGCAAACACATAATTGATTAGAAATTAACCTTAACCACTTCATTTTCAATCAACTATTTTTTCTCGTTAAAATACTGAGTAAGATATTGGAAAGGGGAGAAGTTCTGTTTTTATTGCATATATCGACGTTTCAGCCGGATTGGAGCGGTTTTACGTGTACATCTTTCATCGGTAAAATAACCGGAAAATCAGGAACATTTTAGTTAATTCTAATGAAAACACATTGATTTTTATCATTTGTATTTGAAACAACATTGTCATATGTCTTTTCTTGGATCTAAATAATACGAAACCTCGCTCTATGATTCGAAGTTAAAATCCTCAAATATGGAAATATAGTGACTTTTTAACGTTATTCATGCAGTGTTATTTTAGGTATATATATTCGTTTTTACCAATATTTCGATTCTACTTCATGTTTTCTCACGATATGTGATTTGGCTTTCAAATCTCAGAATTTCGCAAATTTTGCATTTTTAAGCAAGTTTTCTTGCATTTTGTTTTGTACTAAAAATCATCGAATTTAGTAATATTTTGACTTTTATCATCCCCTTTTCCTTTATGTGATTTAAACAAAATATCATCGAATTAGGCCGTTTCTCCACGTTTTTGTGAATTTTCAGTTTATTGCTATTAATTCATTAAATATACGATAAAAATAATGCAAACACATAATTGATTAGAAATTAACCTTAAACACTTCATTTTCAATCAACTATTTTTTTCTCGTTAAAATACTGAGTAAGATATTGGAAAGGGGAGAAGTTCTGTTTTTATTGCATATATCGACGTTTCAGCCGGATTAGAGCGGTTTTACGTGTACATCTTCCATTGGTAATATAAACGGAAAATCAGGAACATTTTAGTTAATTCTAATGAAAACACATTGATTTTTATCATTTGTATTTGAAACAACATTGTCATATGTCTTTTCTTGGATCTAAATAATACGAAACCTCGCTCTATGATTTGAAGTTAAAATCCTCAAATATGGAAGTATAGTGACTTTTTCACGTTATTCATGCAGTGTGATTTTACGTATATATATTCGTTTTTACCAATATTTCGATACTACTTCATGTTTTCTCACGATATGTGATTTAGCCTTCAAATCTCAGAATTTCGCAAATTTTGAATTTTTAATCAAGTTTTCTTGCATTTTGTTTTTTACTAAAAATCATCGAATTTAGCAATATTTTGACCTTTATCATCCCCTTTTCCTTTATGTGATTTAAACAAAATATAATCGAATTAGGCCGTTTTTCCACGTTTTTGTGAATTTTCAGTTTATTGTTATTAATTCATTAAATATACGATAAAATTATGCAAACACATAATTGATCAGAAAAAAAACCTTAAATACTTTATTTTCAATCTTCTATTTGTTTCTCGCTAAAATACTGAGTAAGATATTGAAAAGGGGAGAAGTTCTGTTTTTATTGCATATATCGACGTTTCTTCCGGATTGGAACGGTTTTACGTGTACATCTTCCATCGGTAATATAAACCGAAAATCAGGAACATTTTAGTTAAGTTTAATGAAAACACATTGATTTTTATCATTTGTATTGAACGCAACATCTTTATACTCCTTTTCAAGGGTCTAAAAAATACGAAACGTCGCTCTATGATTCGAAGTTAAAATCCTCAAATTTTTCATAATAATGACTTTTTCACGTTTTTCATGTAGTTTGATATTACGTAAATATATTCATTTTTACCAATATTTCGATACTATTTCATGTAGTATCACGATATGTGATTTGGCCTTCAAATATCAAATTTTCGCATAATATTGCATTTTATGCAAGTTTTCTTGCATTTTGTTTCGAACTAAAAATCATCGAATTCAGCAATATTTTGACGTTTATCATCCCCTTTTCCTTTATGTGATATAAACAAAATATCATCGAATTAGGCAATATTTTGCTGTTTTTCCAAGTTTTTGTGAATTTTCAGTTTATTGCTATTAATTCATTAAATATACGATAAAAATAATGCAAACACATAATTGATTAGAAATTAACCTTAAACACTTCATTTTCAATCAACTATTTTTTCTCGTTAAAATACTGAGTAAGATATTGGAAAGGGGAGAAGTTTTGTTTTTATTGCATATATCGACGTTTCAGCCGGATTGGAGCGGTTTTACGTGTACATCTTCCATCGGTAATATAACCGGAAAATCAGGAACATTTTAGTTAATTCTAATGAAAACACATTGATTTTTATCATTTGTATTTGAAACAACATTGTCATATGTCTTTTCTTGGATCTAAATAATACGAAACCTCGCTCTATGATTCGAAGTTAAAATCCTCAAATATGGAAATATAGTGACTTTTTAACGTTATTCATGCAGTGTGATTTTACGTATATATATTCGTTTTTACCAATATTTCGATACTACTTCAAGTTTTCTCACGATATGTGATTTGGCTTTCAAATCTCAGAATTTCGCAAATTTTGCATTTTTAAGCAAGTTTTCTTGCATTTTGTTTTGTACTAAAAATCATCGAATTTAGTAATATTTTGACCTTTATCATCCCCTTTTCCTTTATGTGATTTAAACAAAATATCATCGAATTAGGCAATATTTTGCCGTTTTTCCACGTTTTTGTGAATTTTCAGTTTATTGCTTATAATTCATTAAATATACGATAAAAATGATGCAAACACATAATTGATTAGAAATTATCCTTTAACACTTCATTTTCAATCAACTCTTTGTTTCTCGTTAAAATACTGAGTAAGATATTGGAAAGAGGAGAAGTTCTGTTTTTATTGCATATATCGACGTTTCAGCCGGATTAGAGCGGTTTTACGTGTACATCTTCCATCGGTAATATAAACGGAAAATCAGGAACTTTTTAGTTAATTCTAATGAAAACACATTGATTTTTATCATTTGTATTTGAAACAACATTGTCATATGTCTTTTCTTGGATCTAAATAATACGAAACCTCGCTCTATGATTTGTAGTTAAAATCCTCAAATATGGTAATATAGTGACTTTTTTCACGTTATTCATGCAGTGTGATTTTACGTATATATATTCGTTTATACCAATATTTCGATACTACTACATGTTTTCTCACGATATGTGATTTGGCCTTCATATCTCAGAATTTCGCAAATTTTGCATTTTTAAGCAAGTTTCCTTGCATTTTGTTTTGTACTAAAAATCATCGAATTTAGCAATATTTTGACCTTTATCAACCCCTTTTCCTTTATGTGATTTAAACAAAATATCATCGAATTAGGCCGTTTCTCCACGTTTTTGTGAATTTTCAGTTTATTGCTATTAATTCATTAAATATACGATAAAAATAATGCAAACACATAATTGATTAGAAATTAACCTTAAACACTTCATTTTCAATCAACTATTTTTTTCTCGTTAAAATACTGAGTAAGATATTGGAAAGGGGAGAAGTTCTGTTTTTATTGCATATATCGACGTTTCAGCCGGATTAGAGCGGTTTTACGTGTACATCTTCCATTGGTAATATAAACGGAAAATCAGGAACATTTTAGTTAATTCTAATGAAAACACATTGATTTTTATCATTTGTATTTGAAACAACATTGTCATATGTCTTTTCTTGGATCTAAATAATACGAAACCTCGCTCTATGATTTGAAGTTAAAATCCTCAAATATGGAAGTATAGTGACTTTTTCACATTATTCATGCAGTGTGATTTTACGTATATATATTCGTTTTTACCAATATTTCGATACTACTTCATGTTTTCTCACGATATGTGATTTAGCCTTCAAATCTCAGAATTTCGCAAATTTTGCATTTTTAATCAAGTTTTCTTGCATTTTGTTTTTTACTAAAAATCATCGAATTTAGCAATATTTTGACCTTTATCATCCCCTTTTCCTTTATGTGATTTAAACAAAATATAATCGAATTAGGCCGTTTTTCCACGTTTTGGTGAATTTTCAGTTTATTGTTATTAATTCATTAAATATACGATAAAATTATGCAAACACATAATTGATCAGAAAAAAACCTTAAATACTTTATTTTCAATCTTCTATTTGTTTCTCGCTAAAATACTGAGTAAGATATTGAAAAGGGGAGAAGTTCTGTTTTTATTGCATATATCGACGTTTCTTCCGGATTGGAACGGTTTTACGTGTACATCTTCCATCGGTAATATAAACAGAAAATCAGGAACATTTTAGTTAAGTTTAATGAAAACACATTGATTTTTATCATTTGTATTGAACGCAACATCTTTATACTCCTTTTCAAGGGTCTAAAAAATACGAAACGTCGCTCTATGATTCGAAGTTAAAATCCTCAAATTTTTCATAATAATGACTTTTTCACGTTTTTCATGTAGTTTGATATTACGTAAATATATTCATTTTTACCAATATTTCGATACTATTTCATGTAGTATCACGATATGTGATTTGGCCTTCAAATATCAAATTTTCGCATAATATTGCATTTTATGCAAGTTTTCTTGCATTTTGTTTCGAACTAAAAATCATCGAATTCAGCAATATTTTGACGTTTATCATCCCCTTTTCCTTTATGTGATATAAAAAAATATCATCGAATTAGGCAATATTTTGCTGTTTTTCCAAGTTTTTGTGAATTTTCAGTTTATTGCTATTAATTCATTAAATATACGATAAAAATAATGCAAACACATAATTGATTAGAAATTAACCTTAAACACTTCATTTTCAATCAACTATTTTTTCTCGTTAAAATACTGAGTAAGATATTGGAAAGGGGAGAAGTTTTGTTTTTATTGCATATATCGACGTTTCAGCCGGATTGGAGCGGTTTTACGTGTACATCTTCCATCGGTAATATAACCGGAAAATCAGGAACATTTTAGTTAATTCTAATGAAAACACATTGATTTTTATCATTTGTATTTGAAACAACATTGTCATATGTCTTTTCTTGGATCTAAATAATACGAAACCTCGCTCTATGATTCGAAGTTAAAATCCTCAAATATGGAAATATAGTGACTTTTTAACGTTATTCATGCAGTGTGATTTTACGTATATATATTCGTTTTTACCAATATTTCGATACTACTTCAAGTTTTCTCACGATATGCGATTTGGCTTTCAAATCTCAGAATTTCGCAAATTTTGCATTTTTAAGCAAGTTTTCTTGCATTTTGTTTTGTACTAAAAATCATCGAATTTAGTAATATTTTGACCTTTATCATCCCCTTTTCCTTTATGTGATTTAAACAAAATATCATCGAATTAGGCAATATTTTGCCGTTTTTCCACGTTTTTGTGAATTTTCAGTTTATTGCTTATAATTCATTAAATATACGATAAAAATGATGCAAACACATAATTGATTAGAAATTATCCTTTAACACTTCATTTTCAATCAACTCTTTGTTTCTCGTTAAAATACTGAGTAAGATATTGGAAAGAGGAGAAGTTCTGTTTTTATTGCATATATCGACGTTTCAGCCGGATTAGAGCGGTTTTACGTGTACATCTTCCATCGGTAATATAAACGGAAAATCAGGAACTTTTTAGTTAATTCTAATGAAAACACATTGATTTTTATCATTTGTATTTGAAACAACATTGTCATATGTCTTTTCTTGGATCTAAATAATACGAAACCTCGCTCTATGATTTGTAGTTAAAATCCTCAAATATGGTAATATAGTGACTTTTTTCACGTTATTCATGCAGTGTGATTTTACGTATATATATTCGTTTATACCAATATTTCGATACTACTACATGTTTTCTCACGATATGTGATTTGGCCTTCATATCTCAGAATTTCGCAAATTTTGCATTTTTAAGCAAGTTTCCTTGCATTTTGTTTTGTACTAAAAATCATCGAATTTAGCAATATTTTGACCTTTATCATCCCCTTTTCCTTCATGTGATTTAAACAAAATATCATCGAATTAGGCCGTTTCTCCACGTTTTTGTGAATTTTCAGTTTATTGCTATTAATTCATTAAATATACGATAAAAATAATGCAAACACATAATTGATTAGAAATTAACCTTAAACACTTCATTTTCAATCAACTATTTTTTTCTCGTTAAAATACTGAGTAAGATATTGGAAAGGGGAGAAGTTCTGTTTATATTGCATATATCGACGTTTCAGCCGGATTAGAGCGGTTTTACGTGTACATCTTCCATCGGTAATATAAACCGAAAATCAGGAACATTTTAGTTAAGTTTAATGAAAACACATTGATTTTTATCATTTGTATTGAACGCAACATCTTTATACTCCTTTTCAAGGGTCTAAAAAATACGAAACGTCGCTCTATGATTCGAAGTTAAAATCCTCAAATTTTTCATAATAATGACTTTTTCACGTTTTTCATGTAGTTTGATATTACGTAAATATATTCATTTTTACCAATATTTCGATACTATTTCATGTAGTATCACGATCTGTGATTTGGCCTTCAAATATCAAATTTTCGCATAATATTGCATTTTATGCAAGTTTTCTTGCATTTTGTTTCGAACTAAAAATCATCGAATTCAGCAATATTTTGACGTTTATCATCCCCTTTTCCTTTATGTGATATAAACAAAATATCATCGAATTAGGCAATATTTTGCTGTTTTTCCAAGTTTTTGTGAATTTTCAGTTTATTGCTATTAATTCATTAAATATACGATAAAAATAATGCAAACACATAATTGATTAGAAATTAACCTTAAACACTTCATTTTCAATCAACTATTTTTTCTCGTTAAAATACTGAGTAAGATATTGGAAAGGGGAGAAGTTTTGTTTTTATTGCATATATCGACGTTTCAGCCGGATTGGAGCGGTTTTACGTGTACATATTCCATCGGTAATATAACCGGAAAATCAGGAACATTTTAGTTAAGTTTAATGAAAACACATTGATTTTTATCATTTGTATTGAACGCAACATCTTTATACTCCTTTTCAAGGGTCTAAAAAATACGAAACGTCGCTCTATGATTCGAAGTTAAAATCCTCAAATTTTTCATAATAATGACTTTTTCACGTTTTTCATGTAGTTTGATATTACGTAAATATATTCATTTTTACCAATATTTCGATACTATTTCATGTAGTATCACGATATGTGATTTGGCCTTCAAATATCAAATTTTCGCATAATATTGCATTTTATGCAAGTTTTCTTGCATTTTGTTTCGAACTAAAAATCATCGAATTCAGCAATATTTTGACGTTTATCATCCCCTTTTCCTTTATGTGATATAAACAAAATATCATCGAATTAGGCAATATTTTGCTGTTTTTCCAAGTTTTTGTGAATTTTCAGTTTATTGCTATTAATTCATTAAATATACGATAAAAATAATGCAAACACATAATTGATTAGAAATTAACCTTAAACACTTCATTTTCAATCAACTATTTTTTCTCGTTAAAATACTGAGTAAGATATTGGAAAGGGGAGAAGTTTTGTTTTTATTGCATATATCGACGTTTCAGCCGGATTGGAGCGGTTTTACGTGTACATCTTCCATCGGTAATATAACCGGAAAATCAGGAACATTTTAGTTAATTCTAATGAAAACACATTGATTTTTATCATTTGTATTTGAAACAACATTGTCATATGTCTTTTCTTGGATCTAAATAATACGAAACCTCGCTCTATGATTCGAAGTTAAAATCCTCAAATATGGAAATATAGTGACTTTTTAACGTTATTCATGCAGTGTGATTTTACGTATATATATTCGTTTTTACCAATATTTCGATACTACTTCAAGTTTTCTCACGATATGTGATTTGGCTTTCAAATCTCAGAATTTCGCAAATTTTGCATTTTTAAGCAAGTTTTCTTGCATTTTGTTTTGTACTAAAAATCATCGAATTTAGTAATATTTTGACCTTTATCATCCCCTTTTCCTTTATGTGATTTAAACAAAATATCATCGAATTAGGCAATATTTTGCCGTTTTTCCACGTTTTTGTGAATTTTCAGTTTATTGCTTATAATTCATTAAATATACGATAAAAATGATGCAAACACATAATTGATTAGAAATTATCCTTTAACACTTCATTTTCAATCAACTCTTTGTTTCTCGTTAAAATACTGAGTAAGATATTGGAAAGAGGAGAAGTTCTGTTTTTATTGCATATATCGACGTTTCAGCCGGATTAGAGCGGTTTTACGTGTACATCTTCCATCGGTAATATAAACGGAAAATCAGGAACTTTTTAGTTAATTCTAATGAAAACACATTGATTTTTATCATTTGTATTTGAAACAACATTGTCATATGTCTTTTCTTGGATCTAAATAATACGAAACCTCGCTCTATGATTTGTAGTTAAAATCCTCAAATATGGTAATATAGTGACTTTTTTCACGTTATTCATGCAGTGTGATTTTACGTATATATATTCGTTTATACCAATATTTCGATACTACTACATGTTTTCTCACGATAGGTGATTTGGCCTTCATATCACAGAATTTCGCAAATTTTGCATTTTTAAGCAAGTTTCCTTGCATTTTGTTTTGTACTAAAAATCATCGAATTTAGCAATATTTTGACCTTTATCATCCCCTTTTCCTTCATGTGATTTAAACAAAATATCATCGAATTAGGCCGTTTCTCCACGTTTTTGTGAATTTTCAGTTTATTGCTATTAATTCATTAAATATACGATAAAAATAATGCAAACACATAATTGATTAGAAATTAACCTTAAACACTTCATTTTCAATCAACTATTTTTTTCTCGTTAAAATACTGAGTAAGATATTGGAAAGGGGAGAAGTTCTGTTTATATTGCATATATCGACGTTTCAGCCGGATTAGAGCGGTTTTACGTGTACATCTTCCATCGGTAATATAAACCGAAAATCAGGAACATTTTAGTTAAGTTTAATGAAAACACATTGATTTTTATCATTTGTATTGAACGCAACATCTTTATACTCCTTTTCAAGGGTCTAAAAATACGAAACGTCGCTCTATGATTCGAAGTTAAATCCTCAAATTTTTCATAATAATGACTTTGTTCACGTTTTTCATGTAGTTTGATATTACGTAAATATATTCATTTTACCAATATTTCGATACTATTTCATGTAGTATCACGATATGTGATTTGGCCTTCAAATATCAAATTTTCGCATAATATTGCATTTTATGCAAGTTTTCTTGCATTTTGTTTCGAACTAAAAATCATCGAATTCAGCAATATTTTGACGTTTATCATCCCCTTTTCCTTTATGTGATATAAACAAAATATCATCGAATTAGGCAATATTTTGCTGTTTTCCAAGTTTTTGTGAATTTTCAGTTTATTGCTATTAATTCATTAAATATACGATAAAAATAATGCAAACACATAATTGATTAGAAATTAACCTTAAACACTTCATTTTCAATCAACTATTTTTTCTCGTTAAAATACTGAGTAAGATATTGGAAAGGGGAGAAGTTTTGTTTTTATTGCATATATCGACGTTTCAGCCGGATTGGAGCGGTTTTACGTGTACATCTTCCATCGGTAATATAACCGGAAAATCAGGAACATTTTAGTTAATTCTAATGAAAACACATTGATTTTTATCATTTGTATTTGAAACAACATTGTCATATGTCTTTTCTTGGATCTAAATAATACGAAACCTCGCTCTATGATTCGAAGTTAAAATCCTCAAATATGGAAATATAGTCACTTTTTAACGTTATTCATGCAGTGTGATTTTACGTATATATATTCGTTTTTACCAATATTTCGATACTACTTCAAGTTTTCTCACGATATGTGATTTGGCTTTCAAATCTCAGAATTTCGCAAATTTTGCATTTTTAAGCAAGTTTTCTTGCATTTTGTTTTGTACTAAAAATCATCGAATTTAGTAATATTTTGACCTTTATCATCCCCTTTTCCTTTATGTGATTTAAACAAAATATCATCGAATTAGGCAATATTTTGCCGTTTTTCCACGTTTTGTGAATTTTCAGTTTATTGCTTATAATTCATTAAATATACGATAAAAATGATGCAAACACATAATTGATTAGAATTAACCTTAAATACTTCATTTTCAATCAACTATTTTTTTCTCGTTAAAATACTGAGTAAGATATTGGAAAGGGGAGAAGTTCTGTTTTTTATTGCATATATCGACGTTTCAGCCGGATTAGAGCGGTTTTACGTGTACATCTTCCATTGGTAATATAAACGGAAAATCAGGAACATTTTAGTTAATTCTAATGAAAACACATTGATTTTTATCATTTGTATTTGAAACAACATTGTCATATGTCTTTTCTTGGATCTAAATAATACGAAACCTCGCTCTATGATTTGAAGTTAAAATCCTCAAATATGGAAGTATAGTGACTTTTTCACGTTATTCATGCAGTGTGATTTTACGTATATATATTCGTTTTTACCAATATTTCGATACTACTTCATGTTTTCTCACGATATGTGATTTAGCCTTCAAATCTCAGAATTTCGCAAATTTTGCATTTTTAATCAAGTTTTCTTGCATTTTGTTTTTACTAAAAATCATCGAATTTAGCAATATTTTGACCTTTATCATCCCCTTTTCCTTTATGTGATTTAAAAAAAATATCATCGAATTAGGCAATATTTTGCCGTTTTTCCACGTTTTTGTGAATTATCAGTTTATTGTTATTTTTTCATTAAATATACGAGAAAAATTGTGCAAACACATAATTGATCAGAAAATAACCTTAAATACTTCATTTTCAATCATATATTGTTTCTCGTTAAAATACTGAGTAAGATATTTAAAAGGGGAGAAGGTCTGTTTTTATTGCATATATCGACGTTTCAGCCGGATTAGAACGGTTGAACTTGTACATATTCTATCGGTAATTTAAACCGAAAATCAGGAATATTTTAGTTAAGTTTAATGAAAACACATTGATTTTTATTATTTGTATTGGAAGCAACATCTTTATACTTCTTTTCTAGGGTCTAAAAAATACGAAACGTTGCTTTTATGATTTGAAGTTAATATCCTCAAATTTGGCATAATAATGACTTTTTCATGTTTTTTATGTAGTTTGATATAACGTATATATATTCATTTTTACCAATATTTCGATACTATTTCATGTAGTATCACGATATGTGATTTGGCCTTCAAATCTCATATTTTCGCATAATATTGGATTTTAAGCAAGTTTTCCTGCATTTTGTTTCGTATTAAGAATCATCGAATTCAGCAATATTTTGACGTTTATCATCCCCTTTTCCTTTATGTGATATAAACAAAATATCATCGAATTAGGCAATATTTTGCTGTTTTTCCACGTTTTTGTGAATTTTCAGTTTATTGCTATTAATTCATTAAATATACGATAAAAATAATGCAAACACATAATTGATTAGAAATTAACCTTAAACACTTCATTTTCAATCAACTATTTTTTTCTCGTTAAAATACTGAGTAAGATATTGGAAAGGGGAGAAGTTCTGTTTTTATTGCATATATCGACGTTTCAGCCGGATTGGAGCGGTTTTACGTGTACATCTTCCATCGGTAATATAACCGGAAAATCAGGAACATTTTAGTTAATTCTAATGAAAACACATTGATTTTTATCATTTGTATTTGAAACAACATTGTCATGTCTTTTCTTGGATCTAAATAATACGAAACCTCGCTCTATGATTCGAAGTTAAAATCCTCTAATATGGAAATATAGTGACTTTTTAACGTTATTCATGCAGTGTGATTTTACGTATATATATATTCGTTTTTACCAATATTTCGATACTACTTCATGTTTTCTCACGATATGTGATTTGGCTTTCAAATCTCAGAATTTCGCAAATTTTGCATTTTTAAGCAAGTTTCCTTGCATTTTGTTTTGTACTAAAAATCATCGAATTTAGCAATATTTTGACCTTTATCATCCCCTTTTCCTTTATGTGATTTAAACAAAATATCATCGAATTAGGCCGTTTCTCCACGTTTTTGTGAATTTTCAGTTTATTGCTATTAATTCATTAAATATACGATAAAAATAATGCAAACACATAATTGATTAGAAATTAACCTTAAACACTTCATTTTCAATGAACTCTTTGTTTCTCGTTAAAATACTGAGTAAGATATTGGAAAGGGGAGAAGTTCTGTTTTTATTGCATATATCGACGTTTCAGCCGGATTAGAGCGGTTTAACGTGTACATCTTCCATCGGTAATATAAACGGAAAATCAGGAACATTTTAGTTAATTCTAATGAAAACACATTGATTTTTATCATTTGCATTTGAAACAACATTGTCATATGTCTTTTCTTGGATCTAAATAATACCTCGCTCTATGATTTGAAGGTAAAATCCTCAAATATGGTAATATAGTGACTTTTTTCACGTTATTCATGCAGTGTGATTTTACGTATATATATTCGTTTTTACCAATATTTCGATACTACTTCATGTTTTCTCACGATATGTGATTTGGCCTTCAAATCTCAGAATTTCGCAAATGTTGCATTTTTAAGCAAGTTTTCTTGCATTTTGTTTTGTACTAAAAATCATCGAATTTAGCAATATTTTGACCTTTATCATCCCCTTTTCCTTTATGTGATTTAAACAAAATATCATCGAATTAGGCAATATTTTGCCGTTTTTCCACGTTTTTGTGAATTATTAGTTTATTGTTATTTTTTCATTAAATATACGAGAACAATTATGCAAACACATAACTGATCAGAAAATAACCTTAAATACTTAATTTTCAATCATATATTTGTTTCTCGTTAAAATACTGAGTAAGATATTTAAAAGGGGAGAAGCTCTGTTTTTATTGCATATATCGACGTTTCAGCCGGATTAGAACGGTTTAACGTGTACATATTCCATCGGTAATATAAACCGAAAATCAGGAATATTTTAGTTAAGTTTAATGAAAACACATTGATTTTTGTCATTTGTATTGGAAGCAACATCTTTATACGTCTTTTCTAGGGTCTAAAAAATACGAAACGTCGCTTTTATGGTTTGAAGTTAAAATCCTCAAATTTGGCGTAATAATGACTTTTTCATGTTTTTTATGTAGTTTGATATTACATAAATATATTCATTTTTACCAATATTTCAATACTATTTCATGTAGTATCACGATATGTGATTTGGCCTTCAAATCTCAGATTTTCGCATAATATTGGATTTTAAGCAAGTTTTCTTGCATTTTGTTTCGTACTAAAAATCATCGAATTCAGCAATATTTTGACGTTTATCATCCCCTTTTCCTTTATGTGATATAAACAAAATATCATCGAATTAGGCAATATTTTGCTGTTTTTCCACGTTTTTGTGAATTTTCAGTTTATTGCTATTAATTCATTAAATATACGATACAAATAATGCAAACACATAATTGATTAGAAAATAACCTTAAACACTTCATTTTCAATCAACTATTTTTTTCTCGTTAAAATACTGAGTAAGATATTGGAAAGGGGAGAAGTTCTGTTTTTATTGCATATATCGACGTTTCAGCCGGATTGGAGCGGTTTTACGTGTACATCTTCCATCAGTAATATAACCGGAAAATCAGGAACATTTTAGTTAATTCTAATGAAAACACATTGATTTTTATCATTTGTATTTGAAACAACATTGTCATATGTCTTTTCTTGGATCTAAATAATACGAAACCTCGCTCTATGATTCGAAGTTAAAATCCTCAAATATGGAAATATAGTGACTTTTTAACGTTATTCATGCAGTGTGATTTTACGTATATATATTCGTTTTTACCAATATTTCGATACTACTTCAAGTTTTCTCACGATATGTGATTTGGCTTTCAAATCTCAGAATTTCGCAAATTTTGCATTTTTAAGCAAGTTTTCTTGCATTTTGTTTTGTACTAAAAATCATCGAATTTAGTAATATTTTGACCTTAATCATCCCCTTTTCCTTTATGTGATTTAAACAAAATATCATCGAATTAGGCAATATTTTGCCGTTTTTCCACGTTTTTGTGAATTTTCAGTTTATTGCTTATAATTCATTAAATATACGATAAAAATGATGCAAACACATAATTGATTAGAAATTATCCTTTAACACTTCATTTTCAATCAACTCTTTGTTTCTCGTTAAAATACTGAGTAAGATATTGGAAAGAGGAGAAGTTCTGTTTTTATTGCATATATCGACGTTTCAGCCGGATTAGAGCGGTTTTACGTGTACATCTTCCATCGGTAATATAAACGGAAAATCAGGAACTTTTTAGTTAATTCTAATGAAAACACATTGATTTTTATCATTTGTATTTGAAACAACATTGTCATATGTCTTTTCTTGGATCTAAATAATACGAAACCTCGCTCTATGATTTGTAGTTAAAATCCTCAAATATGGTAATATAGTGACTTTTTTCACGTTATTCATGCAGTGTGATTTTACGTATATATATTCGTTTATACCAATATTTCGATACTACTACATGTTTTCTCACGATATGTGATTTGGCCTTCATATCTCAGAATTTCGCAAATTTTGCATTTTTAAGCAAGTTTCCTTGCATTTTGTTTTGTACTAAAAATCATCGAATTTAGCAATATTTTGACCTTTATCATCCCCTTTTCCTTTATGTGATTTAAACAAAATATCATCGAATTAGGCCGTTTCTCCACGTTTTTGTGAATTTTCAGTTTATTGCTATTAATTCATTAAATATACGATAAAAATAATGCAAACACATAATTGATTAGAAATTAACCTTAAACACTTCATTTTCAATCAACTATTTTTTTCTCGTTAAAATACTGAGTAAGATATTGGAAAGGGGAGAAGTTCTGTTTTTATTGCATATATCGACGTTTCAGCCGGATTAGAGCGGTTTTACGTGTACATCTTCCATTGGTAATATAAACGGAAAATCAGGAACATTTTAGTTAATTCTAATGAAAACACATTGATTTTTATCATTTGTATTTGAAACAACATTGTCATATGTCTTTTCTTGGATCTAAATAATACGAAACCTCGCTCTATGATTTGAAGTTAAAATCCTCAAATATGGAAGTATAGTGACTTTTTCACGTTATTCATGCAGTGTGATTTTACGTATATATATTCGTTTTTACCAATATTTCGATACTACTTCATGTTTTCTCACGATATGTGATTTAGCCTTCAAATCTCAGAATTTCGCAAATTTTGCATTTTTAATCAAGTTTTCTTGCATTTTGTTTTTTACTAAAAATCATCGAATTTAGCAATATTTTGACCTTTATCATCCCCTTTTCCTTTATGTGATTTAAAAAAAATATCATCGAATTAGGCAATATTTTGCCGTTTTTCCACGTTTTTGTGAATTATCAGTTTATTGTTATTTTTTCATTAAATATACGAGAAAAATTGTGCAAACACATAATTGATCAGAAAATAACCTTAAATACTTCATTTTCAATCATATATTTGTTTCTCGTTAAAATACTGAGTAAGATATTTAAAAGGGGAGAAGGTCTGTTTTTATTGCATATATCGACGTTTCAGCCGGATTAGAACGGTTGAACTTGTACATATTCTATCGGTAATATAAACCGAAAATCAGGAATATTTTAGTTAAGTTTAATAAAAACACATTGATTTTTATTATTTGTATTGGAAGCAACATCTTTATACATCTTTTCTAGGGTCTAAAAAATACGAAACGTTGCTTTTATGATTTGAAGTTAATATCCTCAAATTTGACATAATAATGACTTTTTCATGTTTTTATGTAGTTTGATATAACGTATATATATTCATTTTTACCAATATTTCGATACTATTTCATGTAGTATCACGATATGTGATTTGGCCTTCAAATCTCATATTTTCGCATAATATTGGATTTTAAGCAAGTTTTCCTGCATTTTGTTTCGTATTAAGAATCATCGAATTCAGCAATATTTTGACGTTTATCATCCCCTTTTCCTTTATGTGATATAAACAAAATATCATCGAATTAGGCAATATTTTGCTGTTTTTCCACGTTTTTGTGAATTTTCAGTTTATTGCTATTAATTAATTAAATATACGATAAAAATAATGCAAACACATAATTGATTAGAAATTAACCTTAAACACTTCATTTTCAATCAACTATTTTTTTCTCGTTAAAATACTGAGTAAGATATTGGAAAGGGGAGAAGTTCTGTTTTTATTGCATATATCGACGTTTCAGCCGGATTAGAGCGGATTTACGTGTACATCTTCCATCGGTAATATAAACGGAAAATCAGGAACATTTTAGTTAGTTCTAATGAAAACACATTGATTTTTATCATTTGCATTTGAAACAACATTGTCATATGTCTTTTCTTGGATCTAAATAATACCTCGCTCTATGATTTGAAGGTAAAATCCTCAAATATGGTAATATAGTGACTTTTTTCACGTTATTCATGCAGTGTGATTTTACGTATATATATTCGTTTTTACCAATATTTCGATACTACTTCATGTTTTCTCACGATATGTGATTTGGCCTTCAAATCTCAGAATTTCGCAAATGTTGCATTTTTAAGCAAGTTTTCTTGCATTTTGTTTTGTACTAAAAATCATCGAATTTAGCAATATTTTGACCTTTATCATCCCCTTTTCCTTTATGTGATTTAAACAAAATATCATCGAATTAGGCAATATTTTGCCGTTTTTCCACGTTTTTGT
This sequence comes from Procambarus clarkii, assembly GCF_040958095.1. NCBI lineage: Eukaryota > Metazoa > Arthropoda > Malacostraca > Decapoda > Cambaridae > Procambarus > Procambarus clarkii. The sequence goes on along the minus strand of NC_091175.1, from coordinate 1,970,845 downwards.
GAATTATTAGTTTATTGTTATTTTTTCATTAAATATACGAGAACAATTATGCAAACACATAACTGATCAGAAAATAACCTTAAATACTTAATTTTCAATCATATATTTGTTTCTCGTTAAAATACTGAGTAAGATATTTAAAAGGGGAGAAGCTCTGTTTTTATTGCATATATCGACGTTTCAGCCGGATTAGAACGGTTTAACGTGTACATATTCCATCGGTAATATAAACGGAAAATCAGGAACATTTTAGTTAGTTCTAATGAAAACACATTGATTTTTATCATTTGTATTTGAAACAACATTGTCATATGTCTTTTCTTGGATCTAAATAATACGAAACCTCGCTCTATGATTCGAAGTTAAAATCCTCTAATATGGAAATATAGTGACTTTTTAACGTTATTCATGCAGTGTGATTTTACGTATATATATATTCGTTTTTACCAATATTTCGATACTACTTCATGTTTTCTCACGATATGTGATTTGGCTTTCAAATCTCAGAATTTCGCAAATTTTGCATTTTTAAGCAAGTTTCCTTGCATTTTGTTTTGTACTAAAAATCATCGAATTTAGCAATATTTTGACCTTTATCATCCCCTTTTCCTTTATGTGATTTAAACAAAATATCATCGAATTAGGCCGTTTCTCCACGTTTTTGTGAATTTTCAGTTTATTGCTATTAATTCATTAAATATACGATAAAAATAATGCAAACACATAATTGATTAGAAATTAACCTTAAACACTTCATTTTCAATGAACTCTTTGTTTCTCGTTAAAATACTGAGTAAGATATTGGAAAGGGGAGAAGTTCTGTTTGTATTGCATATATCGACGTTTCAGCCGGATTAGAGCGGTTTTACGTGTACATCTTCCATCGGTAATATAAACGGAAAATCAGGAACTTTTTAGTTAATTCTAATGAAAACACATTGATTTTTATCATTTGTATTTGAAACAACATTGTCATATGTCTTTTCTTGGATCTAAATAATACGAAACCTCGCTCTATGATTTGTAGTTAAAATCCTCAAATATGGTAATATAGTGACTTTTTTCACGTTATTCATGCAGTGTGATTTTACGTATATATATTCGTTTATACCAATATTTTGATACTACTACATGTTTTCTCACGATATGTGATTTGGCCTTCATATCTCAGAATTTCGCAAATTTTGCATTTTTAAGCAAGTTTCCTTGCATTTTGTTTTGTACTAAAAATCATCGAATTTAGCAATATTTTGACCTTTATCATCCCCTTTTCCTTTATGTGATTTAAACAAAATATCATCGAATTAGGCCGTTTCTCCACGTTTTTGTGAATTTTCAGTTTATTGCTATTAATTCATTAAATATACGATAAAAATAATGCAAACACATAATTGATTAGAAATTAACCTTAAACACTTCATTTTCAATCAACTATTTTTTTCTCGTTAAAATACTGAGTAAGATATTGGAAAGGGGAGAAGTTCTGTTTTTATTGCATATATCGACGTTTCAGCCGGATTAGAGCGGTTTTACGTGTACATCTTCCATTGGTAATATAAACGGAAAATCAGGAACATTTTAGTTAATTCTAATGAAAACACATTGATTTTTATCATTTGTATTTGAAACAACATTGTCATATGTCTTTTCTTGGATCTAAATAATACGAAACCTCGCTCTATGATTCGAAGTTAAAATCCTCTAATATGGAAATATAGTGACTTTTTAACGTTATTCATGCAGTGTGATTTTACGTATATATATATTCGTTTTTACCAATATTTCGATACTACTTCATGTTTTCTCACGATATGTGATTTGGCTTTCAAATCTCAGAATTTCGCAAATTTTGCATTTTTAAGCAAGTTTCCTTGCATTTTGTTTTGTACTAAAAATCATCGAATTTAGCAATATTTTGACCTTTATCATCCCCTTTTCCTTTATGTGATTTAAACAAAATATCATCGAATTAGGCCGTTTCTCCACGTTTTTGTGAATTTTCAGTTTATTGCTATTAATTCATTAAATATACGATAAAAATAATGCAAACACATAATTGATTAGAAATTAACCTTAAACACTTCATTTTCAATGAACTCTTTGTTTCTCGTTAAAATACTGAGTAAGATATTGGAAAGGGGAGAAGTTCTGTTTTTATTGCATATATCGACGTTTCAGCCGGATTAGAGCGGTTTAACGTGTACATCTTCCATCGGTAATATAAACGGAAAATCAGGAACATTTTAGTTAATTCTAATGAAAACACATTGATTTTTATCATTTGCATTTGAAACAACATTGTCATATGTCTTTTCTTGGATCTAAATAATACCTCGCTCTATGATTTGAAGGTAAAATCCTCAAATATGGTAATATAGTGACTTTTTTCACGTTATTCATGCAGTGTGATTTTACGTATATATATTCGTTTTTACCAATATTTCGATACTACTTCATGTTTTCTCACGATATGTGATTTGGCCTTCAAATCTCAGAATTTCGCAAATGTTGCATTTTTAAGCAAGTTTTCTTGCATTTTGTTTTGTACTAAAAATCATCGAATTTAGCAATATTTTGACCTTTATCATCCCCTTTTCCTTTATGTGATTTAAACAAAATATCATCGAATTAGGCAATATTTTGCCGTTTTTCCACGTTTTTGTGAATTATTAGTTTATTGTTATTTTTTCATTAAATATACGAGAACAATTATGCAAACACATAACTGATCAGAAAATAACCTTAAATACTTAATTTTCAATCATATATTTGTTTCTCGTTAAAATACTGAGTAAGATATTTAAAAGGGGAGAAGCTCTGTTTTTATTGCATATATCGACGTTTCAGCCGGATTAGAACGGTTTAACGTGTACATATTCCATCGGTAATATAAACCGAAAATCAGGAATATTTTAGTTAAGTTTAATGAAAACACATTGATTTTTGTCATTTGTATTGGAAGCAACATCTTTATACGTCTTTTCTAGGGTCTAAAAAATACGAAACGTCGCTTTTATGGTTTGAAGTTAAAATCCTCAAATTTGGCGTAATAATGACTTTTTCATGTTTTTTATGTAGTTTGATATTACATAAATATATTCATTTTTACCAATATTTCAATACTATTTCATGTAGTATCACGATATGTGATTTGGCCTTCAAATCTCAGATTTTCGCATAATATTGGATTTTAAGCAAGTTTTCTTGCATTTTGTTTCGTACTAAAAATCATCGAATTCAGCAATATTTTGACGTTTATCATCCCCTTTTCCTTTATGTGATATAAACAAAATATCATCGAATTAGGCAATATTTTGCTGTTTTTCCACGTTTTTGTGAATTTTCAGTTTATTGCTATTAATTCATTAAATATACGATACAAATAATGCAAACACATAATTGATTAGAAAATAACCTTAAACACTTCATTTTCAATCAACTATTTTTTTCTCGTTAAAATACTGAGTAAGATATTGGAAAGGGGAGAAGTTCTGTTTTTATTGCATATATCGACGTTTCACCGGATTGGAGCGGTTTTACGTGTACATCTTCCATCGGTAATATAACCGGAAAATCAGGAACATTTTAGTTAATTCTAATGAAAACACATTGATTTTTATCATTTGTATTTGAAACAACATTGTCATATGTCTTTTCTTGGATCTAAATAATACGAAACCTCGCTCTATGATTCAAAGTTAAAATCCTCAAATATGGAAATATAGTGACTTTTTAACGTTATTCATGCAGTGTGATTTTACGTAGATATATTCGTTTTTACCAATATTTCGATACTACTTCATGTTTTCTCACGATATGTGATTTGGCTTTCAAATCTCAGAATTTCGCAAATTTTGCATTTTTAAGCAAGTTTTCTTGCATTTTGTTTTGTACTAAAAATCATCGAATTTAGTAATATTTTGACCTTTATCATCCCCTTTTCCTTTATGTGATTTAAACAAAATATCATCGAATTAGGCAATATTTTGCCGTTTTTCCACGTTTTTGTGAATTTTCAGTTTATTGCTAATAATTCATTAAATATACGATAAAAATGATGCAAACACATAATTGATTAGAAATTATCCTTAAACACTTCATTTTCAATCAACTCTTTGTTTCTCGTTAAAATACTGAGTAAGATATTGGAAAGGGGAGAAGTTCTGTTTTTATTGCATATATCGACGTTTCACCCGGATTAGAGCGGTTTTACGTGTACATCTTCCATCGGTAATATAAACGGAAAATCAGGAACTTCTTAGTTAATTCTATTGAAAACACATTGATTTTTATCATTTGTATTTGAAACAACATTGTCATATGTCTTTTCTTGGATCTAAATAATACGAAACCTCGCTCTATGATTTAAAGTTAAAATCCTCAAATATGGTAATATAGTGACTTTTTTCACGTTATTCATGCAGTGTGATTTTACGTATATATATTCGTTTTTACCAATATTTCGATACTACTTCATGTTTTCTCACGATATGTAATTTGGCCTTCAAATCTCAGAATTTCGCAAATTTTGCATTTTTAAGCAAGTTTTCTTGCATTTTGTTTTGTACTAAAAATCATCGAATTTAGCAATATTTTGACCTCTATCATCGCCTTTTCCTTTACGTGATTTAAACAAAATATCATCGAATTAGGCAATATTTTGCTGTTTTTCCACGTTTTTGTGAATTGTCAGTTTATTGTTTTTTTTTTCATTAAATATACGAGAACAATTATGCAAACACACAATTGATCAGAAAATAACCTTAAATACTTAATTTTCAATCATATATTTGTTTCTCGTTAAAATACTGAGTAAGATATTTAAAAGGGGAGAAGTTCTGTTTTTTTTTTTGCATATATCGACGTTTCAGCCGGATTAGAACGGTTTAACGTGTACATATTCCATCGGTAATATAAACCGAAAATCAGGAATATTTTAGTTAAGTTTAATGAAAACACATTGATTTTTATCATTTGTATAGGAAGCAACATCTTTATACGTCTTTTCAAGGGTCTAAAAAATACGAAACGTCGCTTTTATGATTTGAAGTTAAAATCCTCAAATTTGGCATAATAATGACTTTTTCATGTTTTTTTATGAAGTTTGATATTACGAAAATATATTCATTTTTACCAATATTTCGATACTATTTCATGTAGTATCACGATATGTGATTTGGCCTTCAAATCTCAAATTTTCGCATAATATTGGATTTTAAGCAAGTTTTCTTGCATTTTGTTTCGTACTAATAATCATCGAATTCAGCAATATTTTGACGTTTATCATCCCCTTTTCCTTTATTTGATATAAACAAAATATTATCGAATTAGGCAATATTTTGCTGTTTTTCCACGTTTTTGTGAATTTTCAGTTTATTGCTATTAATTCATTAAATATACGATAAAAATAATGCAAACACATAATTGATTAGAAATTAACCTTAAACACTTCATTTTCAATCAACTATTTTTTTCTCGTTAAAATACTGAGTAAGATATTGGAAAGGGGAGAAGTTCTGTTTTTATTGCATATATCGACGTTTCAGCCGGATTAGAGCGGATTTACGTGTACATCTTCCATCGGTAATATAAACGGAAAATCAGGAACATTTTAGTTAGTTCTAATGAAAACACATTGATTTTTATCATTTGCATTTGAAACCACATTGTCATATGTCTTTTCTTGGATCTAAATAATACCTCGCTCTATGATTTGAAGTTAAAATCCTCAAATATGGTAATATAGTGACTTTTTTCACGTTATTCATATAGTGTGATTTTACGTATATATATTCGTTTTTACCAATATTTCGAAACTACTTCATGTTTTCTCACGATATGTGATTTGGCCTTCAAATCTCAGAATTTCGCATATTTTGCATTTTTAAGCATGTTTTCTTGCATTTTGTTTTGTACTATAAATCATCGAATTTAGCAATATTTTGACCCTCATCATCCCCTTTTCCTTCATGTTATTTAAACAAAATATCATCGAATTAGGCAATATTTTGCCGTTTTTCCACGTTTTTGTGAATTATCAGTTTATTGGTTTTTTTTTCATTAAATATACGAGAACAATTATGCAAACACATAACTGATCAGAAAATAACCTTAAATACTTCATTTTCAATCAACTCTTTGTTTCTCGTTAAAATACTGAGTAAGATATTTTAAAGGGGAGAAGTTCTGTTTTTATTGAATATATCGACGTTTCAGACGGATTAGAGCGGTTTTACGTGTACATCTTCCATTGGTAATATAAACGTAAATCAGGAACATTTTAGTTAATTCTAATGAAAACACATTGATTTTTATCATTTGTATTTGAAACAACATTGTCATATGTCTTTTCTTGGATCTAAATAATACGAAACCTCGCTCTATGATTTGAAGTTAAAATCCTCAAATATGGTAATATAGTGACTTTTTTCACGTTATTCATGTAGTGTGATTTTACGTTTATATATTCGTTTTTACCAATATTTCGATACTACTTAATGTTTTCTCACGATATGTGACTTGGCCTTCAAATCTCAGAATTTCGCAAAATTTGCATTTTTAATCAAGTTTTCTTGCATTTTGTTTTGTACTAAAAATCATCGAATTTAGCAATATTTTGACCTTTATCATCCCCTTTTCCTTCATGTGATTTAAACAAAATATCATCGAATTAGGCAATATTTTGCCGTTTTTCCACGTTTTTGTGAATTATTAGTTTATTGTTATTTTTTCATTAAATATACGAGAACAATTATGCAAACACATAACTGATCAGAAAATAACCTTAAATACTTCATTTTCAATCAACTCTTTGTTTCTCGGTAAAATACTGAGTAAGATATTTAAAAGGGGAGAAGTTCTGTTTTTATTGCATATATCGACGTTTCAGCCGGATTAGAACAGTTTAACGTGTACATATTCCATTGGTAATATAAACCGAAAATCAGGAATATTTTAGTTAAGTTTAATGAAAACATATTGATTTTTATCATTTGTATTGAAGCAACATCTTTATACGTCTTTTCTAGGGTCTAAAAATACGAAACGTCGCTTTTATGATTTGAAGTTAAAATCCTCAAATTTGGCATAATAATGACTTTTTCATGTTTTTTATGTAGTTTGATATTACGTAAATATATTCATTTTTACCAATATTTCGATACTATTTCATGTAGTATCACGATATGTGATTTGGCCTTCAAATCTCAGATTTTCGCATAATATTGGATTTTAAGCAAGTTTTCTTGCATTTTGTTTCGTACTAAAAATCATCGAATTCAGCAATATTTTGACGTTTATCATCCACTTTTCCTTTATGTGATATAAACAAAATATCATCGAATTAGGCAATATTTTGCTGTTTTTCCACGTTTTTGTGAATTTTCAGTTTATTGATATTAATTCATTAAATATACGATAAAAATAATGCAAACACGTAATTGATTAGAAATTAACCTTGAACACTTCATTTTCAATCAACTATTTTTTTCTCGTTAAAATACTGAGAAAGATATTGGAAAGGGGAGAAGTTCTGTTTTTATTGCCTATATCGACGTTTCAGCAGGATTAGAGCGGTTTTACGTATACATCTTCCATCGGTAATATAAACGAAAAATCAGGAACATTTTAGTTAATTCTAATGAAAATACATTGAATTTTATCATTTGTATTTGAAACAACATTGTCATATGTCTTTTCTTCGATCTAAATAATACGAAACCTCGCTCTATGATTTGAAGTTAAAATCCTCAAATATGGTAATATAGTGACTTTTTTCACGCTATTGATGTAGTGTGATTTTACTTATATATTATCGTTTTTACCAATATTTCGATACTACTTCATGTTTTCTCAAGATATGTGATTTGGCCTTCAAATCTCAGAATTTCGCAAATTTTGCATTTTTAAGCAAGTTTTCTTGCATTTTGTTTTGTACTAAAAATCATCGAATTTAGCAATATTTTGACCTTTATCATCCCCTTTTCCTTCATGTGATTTAAACAAAATATCATCGAATTAGGCAATATTTTGCCGTTTTTCCACGTTTTTGTGAATTATCAGTTTATTGTTATTTTTTCATTAAATATACGAGAACAATTTTGCAAACACATAACTGATCAGAAAATAACCTTAAATACTTCATTTTCAATCAACTCTTTGTTTCTCGTTAAAATACTGAGTAAGATATTTAAAATCAGAGAAGTTCTGTTTTTATTGCATATATCAACGTTTCAGCCGGATTAGAGCTGTTTTACGTGTACATCTTCCATCGGTAATATAAACGAAAAATCAGGAACATTTTAGTTAATTCTAATGAAAACACATTAAATTTTTTCATTTGTATTTGAAACAACATTGTCATATGTCTTTTCTTCGATCTAAATAATACGAAACCTCGCTCTATGATTTGAAGTTAAAATCCTCAAATATGGTAATATAGTGACTTTTTTTACGTTATTCATGTAGTGTGATTTTACGTATATATATTCGTTTTTACCAATATTTCGATACTACTTCATGTTTTCTCACGATATGTGACTTGGCCTTCATATCTCAGAATTTCGCAAATTTTGCATTTTTAATCAAGTTTTCTTGCATTTTGTTTTGTACTAAAAATCATCGAATTTAGCAATATTTTGACCTTTATTATCCCCTTTTCCTTTATGTGATTTAAACAAAATATCATCGAATTAGGCAATATTTTGCCGTTTTTCCACGTTTTTGTGAATTATCAGTTTATTGTTATTTATTCATTAAATATACGAGACAAATTAGGGAAACACATAATTGATCAGAAAATAACCTTATATACTTAATTTTCAATCATATATTTTTTTCTCGTTGAAATACTGAGTAAGATATTGAAAAGGGGAGAAGTTCTGTTTTTATTGCATATATCAACGTTTCAGCCGGATGAGAACGGTTACCGTGTACATATTCCATCGGTAATATAAACCGAAAATCAGGAATATTTTAGTTAAGTTTAATGAAAACACATTGATTTTTATCATTTGTATTGAAGCAACATCTTTATACGTATTTTCTAGGGTCTAAAAAAGACGAAACGTCGCTTTTATGATTTGAAGTTGATATCCTCAAATTTGGCATAATAATGACTTTTTCATGTTTTTTATGTAGTTTGATATTACGTAAATATATTCATTTTACCAATATTTCGATACTATTTCATGTAGTATCACGATATGTGATTTGGCCTTCAAATCTCAGATTTTCGCAAAATATTGCATTTTAAGAAAGTTTTCTTGCATTTTCATTCGTACTAAAAATCATCGAATTCAGCAATATTTTGACGTTTATCATCCCCTTTTCCTTTATGTGATATAAACAAAATATTATCGAATTAGGCAATATTTTGCCGTTTTTCCACGTTTTTGTGAATTATCAGGTTATTGTTATTTTTTCATTAAATATACGAGAACAATTATGCAAACACATAACTGATCAGAAAATAACCTTAAATACTTGATTTTCAATCAACTCTTTGTTTCTCGTTAAAATACTGAGTAAGATATTGGAAAGGGGAGAAGTTCTGTTTTTATTGCATATATCGACGTTTCAGAATGATTAGAACGGTTTAACGTGTACATATTCCATCGGTAATATAAACCAAAAATCAGGAATATTTTAGTTAAGTTTAATGAAAACACATTGATTTTTATCATTTGTATTTGAAACAACATTGTCATATGTCTTTTCTTGGATCTAAATAATACCTCGCTCTATGATTTGAAGTTAAAATACTCAAATATGGTAATATAGTGACTTTTTTCACGTTATTCATGTAGTGTGATTTTACGTATATATATTTGTTTTTACCAATATTTCGATACTACTTCATGTTTTCTCACGATATGTGATTTGGCCTTCAAAATCTCAGAATTTCGCAAATTTTGCATTTTTAAGCAAGTTTTCTTGCATTTTGTTTTGTACTAAAAATCATCGAATTTAGCAATATTTTGACCTTTATCATCCCCTTTTCCTTCATGTGATTTAAACAAAATATCACCGAATTAGGCAATATTTTGCCGTTTTTCCACGTTTTTGTGAATTATCAGTTTATTGTTATTTTTTCATTAAATATACGAGAACAATTATGCAAACACATAACTGATCAGAAAATAACCTTAAATACTTCATTTTCAATCAACACTTTGTTTCTCGTTAAAATACTGAATAAGATATTTAAAAGGGGAGAAGTTCTGTTTTTATTGCATATATCGACGTTTCAGCCGGATTAGAACGGTTTAACGTGTACATATTCCATCGGTAATATAAACCGAAAATCAGGAATATTTTAGTTAAGTTTAATGAAAACACATTGATTTTTATCATTTGTATTGAAGCAACATCTTTATACGTCTTTTCTAGTGTCTAAAAATTACGAAACGTCGCTTTTATGATTTGAAGTTAAAATCCTCAAATTTGGCATAATAATGACTTTTTCATGTTTTTTATGTAGTTTGATCTTACGTAAATATATTCATTTTTACCAATATTTCGATACTATTTCATGTAGTATCACGATATGTGATTTGGCCTTCAAATCTCAGATTTTCGCATAATACTGGATTTTAAGTAAGTTTTCTTGCATTTTGTTTCGTACTAAAAATCATTGAATTCAGCAATATTTTGACGTTTATCATCCACTTTTCCTTTATGTGATATAAACAAAATATCATCGAATTAGGCAATATTTTGCTGTTTTTCCACGTTTTTGTGAATTTTCAGTTTATTGCTATTAATTCATTAAATATACGATAAAAATAATGCAAACACATAATTGATTAGAAATTAACCTTGAACACTTCATTTTCAATCAACTATGCTTTTCTCGTTAAAATACTGAGTAAGATATTGGAAAGGGGAGAAGTTCTGTTTTTATTGCCTATATCGACGTTTCAGCCGGATTAGAGCGGTTTTACGTATACATCTTCCATCGGTAATATAAACGAAAAATCAGGAACATTTTAGGTAATTCTAATGAAAACACATTCAATTTTATCATTTGAATTTGAAACAACATTGTCATATGTCTTTTCTTGGATCTAAATAATACGAAACCTCGCTCTATGATTTGAAGTTAAAATCCTCAAATATGGTAATATAGTGACTTTTTTCACGTTATTCATGTAGTGTGATTTTACGTATATATATATTCGTTTTTACCAATATTTCGATACTACTTCATGTTTTCTCACGATATGTGACTTGGCCTTCATATCTCAGAATTTCGCAAATTTTGCATTTGTAATCAAGTTTTCTTGCATTTTGTTTTGTACTAAAAATCATCGAATTTAGCAATATTTTGACCTTTATCATCCCCATTTCCTTTATGTGATTTAAACAAAATATCATCGAATTAGGCAATATTTTGCCGTTTTTCCACGTTTTTGTGAATTATTAGTTTATTGTTATTTTTTCATTAAATATTCGAGAACAATTATGCAAACACATAATTGATCAGAAAATAACCTTAAATACTTAATTTTCAATCATATATTTGTTTCTCGTTGAAATACTGAGTAAGATATTTAAAAGGGGAGAAGTTCTGTTTTTATTGCATATATCAACGTTTCAGCCGGATGAGAACGGTTACCGTGTACATATTCCATCGGTAATATAAACCGAAAATCAGGAATATTTTAGTTAAGTTTAATGAAAACACATTGATTTTTATCATTTGTATTGGAAGCAACATCTTTATACGTATTTTCTAGGGTCTAAAAAATACGAAACGTCTCTTTTATGATTTGAAGTTGAAATCCTCAAATTTGGCATAATAATGACTTTTTCATGTTTTTTATGTAGTTTGATATTACGTAAATATATTCATTTTTACCAATATTTCGATACTATTTCATGTAGTATCACGATATGTGATTTGGCCTTCAAATCTCAGATTTTCGCATAATATTGGATTTTAAGCAAGTTTTCTTGCATTTTGTTTTGTACTAAAAATCATCGAATTTAGCAATATTTTGACCTTTATCATCTCCTTTTCCTTTATGTGATTTAAACAAAATATCATCGAATTAGGCAATATTTTGCCGTTTTTCCACGTTTTTGTGAATTATCAGTTTATTGTTATTTTTTCATTAAATATACGAGAAAAATTATGCAAACACATAAATGATCAGAAAATAACCTTAAATACTTAATTTTCAATCATATATTTGTTTCTCGTTGAAATACTGAGTAAGATATTTAAAAGGGGAGAAGTTCTGTTTTTATTGCATATATCGACGTTTCAGCCGGATTAGAGCGGTTTTACGTGTACATCTTCCATCGGTAATATAAACGAAAAATCAGGAACATTTTAGTTAATTCTAATGAAAACACATTGATTTTTATCATTTGTATTTGAAACAACATTGTCATATGTCTTTTCTTGGATCTAAATAATACGAAACCTCGCTCTATGATTTGAAGTTAAAATCCTCAAATATGGTAATATAGTGACTTTTTTCACGTTATTCATGTAGTGTGATTTTACGTATATATATTCGTTTTTACCAATATTTCGATACTACTTCATGTTTTCTCACGATATGTGATTTGGCCTTCAATTCTCAGAATTTCGCAAATTTTGCATTTTTAAGCAAGTTTTCTTGCATTTTGTTTTGTACTAAAAATCATCGAATTTAGCAATATTTTGACCTTTATCATCCACTTTTCCTTCATGTGATTTAAACAAAATATCATCGAATTAGGCAATATTTTGCCGTTTTTCCACGTTTTTGTGAATTATTAGTTTATTGTTATTTTTTCATTAAATATTCGAGAACAATTATGCAAACACATAACTGATCAGAAAATAACCTTAAATACTTCATTTTCAATCAACTCTTTGTTTTTCGTTAAAATACTGAGTAAGATATTTAAAAGGGGAGAAGTTCTGTTTTTATTGCATATATCGACGTTTCAGCCGGATTAGAACGGTTTAACGTGTACATATTCCATCGGTAATATAAACCGAAAATCAGGAATATTTTAGTTAAGTTTAATGAAAACACATTGATTTTTATCATTTGTATTGAAGCAACATCTTTATACGTCTTTTCTAGTGTCTAAAAAATACGAAACGTCGCTTTTATGATTTGAAGTTAAAATCCTCAAATTTGGCATAATAATGACTTTTTCATGTTTTTTATGTAGTTTGATATTACGTAAATATATTCATTTTTACCAATATTTCGATACTATTTCATGTAGTATCACGATATGTGATTTGGCCTTCAAATCTCAGATTTTCGCATAATATTGGATTTTAAGCAAGTTTTCTTGCATTTTGTTTCGTACTAAAAATCATCGAATTCAGTAATATTTTGACGTTTATCATCCACTTTTCCTTTATGTGATATAAACAAAATATCATCGAATTAGGCAATATTTTGCTGTTTTTCCACGTTTTCGTGAATTTTCAGTTTATTACTATTAATTCATTAAATATACGATAAAAATAATGCAAACACATAATTGATTAGAAATTAACCTTGAACACTTCATTTTCAATCAACTATGCTTTTCTCGTTAAAATACTGAGTAAGATATTGGAAAGGGGAGAAGTTCTGTTTTTATTGCCTATATCGACGTTTCAGCCGGATTAGAGCGGTTTTACGTATACATCTTCCATCGGTAATATAAACGAAAAATCAGGAACATTTTAGTTAATTCTAATGAAAACACATTGAATTTTATCATTTGTATTTGAAACAACATTGTCATATGTCTTTTCTTCGATCTAAATAATACGAAACCTCGCTCTATGATTTGAAGTTAAAATCCTCAAATATGGTAATATAGTGACTTTTTTCACGCTATTCATGTAGTGTGATTTTACTTATATATATTCGTTTTTACCAATATTTCGATACTACTTCATGTTTTCTCACGATATGTGATTTGGCCTTCATATCTCAGAATTTCGAAAATTTTGCATTTTTAAGCAAGTTTTCTTGCATTTTGTTTTGTACTAAAAATCATCGAATTTAGCAATATTTTGACCTTTATCATCCCCTTTTCTTTCATGTGATTTAAACAAAATATCATCGAATTAGGCAATATTTTGCCGTTTTTCCACGTTTTTGTGAATTATCAGTTTATTGTTATTTTTTCATTAAATATACGAGAACAATTTTGCAAACACATAACTGATCAGAAAATAACCTTAAATACTTCATTTTCCATCAACTCTTTGTTTCTCGTTAAAATACTGAGTAAGATATTTAAAAGGAGAGAAGTTCTGTTTATATTGCATATATCAACGTTTCAGCCGGATTAGAGCGGTTTTACGTGTACATCTTCCATCGGTAATATAAACGAAAAATCAGGAACATTTTAGTTAATTCTAATGAAAACACATTGATTTTTATCATTTGTATTTGAAACAACATTGTCATATGTCTTTTCTTAGATCTAAATAATACGAAACCTCGCTCTATGATTTGAAGTTAAAATCCTCAAATATGGTAATATAGTGACTTTTTTCACGTTATTCATGTAGTGTGATTTTACGTATATATATTCGTTTTTACCAATATTTCGATACTACTTCATGTTTTCTCACGATATGTGACTTGGCCTTCATATCTCAGAATTTCGCAAATTTTGCATTTTTAATCAAGTTTTCTTGCATTTTGTTTTGTACTAAAAATCATCGAATTTAGCAATATTTTGACCTTTATCATCCCCTTTTCCTTTATGTGATTTAAACAAAATATCATCGAATTAGGCAATATTTTGCCGTTTTTCCACGTTTTTGTGAATTATCAGTTTATTGTTATTTTTTCATTAAATATACGAGAACAATTATGCAAACACATAACTGATCAGAAAATAACCTTAAATACTTCATTTTCAATCAACTCTTTGTTTCTCGTTAAAATACTGAGTAAGATATTTTAAAGGGGAGAAGTTCTGTTTTTATTGCATATATCGACGTTTCAGACGGATTAGAGCGGTTTTACGTGTACATCTTCCATCGGTAATATAAACGAAAAATCAGGAACATTTTAGTTAATTCTAATGAAAACACATTGATTTTTATCATTTGTATTTGAAACAACATTGTCATATGTCTTTTCTTGGATCTAAATAATACGAAACCTCGCTCTATGATTTGAAGTTAAAATCCTCAAATATGGTAATATAGTGACTTTTTTCACGTTATTCATGTAGTGTGATTTTACGTTTATATATTCGTTTTTACCAATATTTCGATACTACTTCATGTTTTCTCACGATATGTGACTTGGCCTTCAAATCTCAGAATTTCGCAAAATTTGCATTTTTAATCAAGTTTTCTTGCATTTTGTTTTGTACTAAAAATCATCGAATTTAGCAATATTTTGACCTTTATCATCCCCTTTTCCTTCATGTGATTTAAACAAAATATCATCGAATTAGGCAATATTTTGCCGTTTTTCCACGTTTTTGTGAATTATTAGTTTATTGTTATTTTTTCATTAAATATACGAGAACAATTATGCAAACACATAACTGATCAGAAAATAACCTTAAATACTTCATTTTCAATCAACTCTTTGTTTCTCGTTAAAATACTGAGTAAGATATTTAAAAGGGGAGAAGTTCTGTTTTTATTGCATATATCGACATTTCAGCCGGATTAGAACGGTTTAACGTGTACATATTCCATTGGTAATATAAACCGAAAATCAGGAATATTTTAGTTAAGTTTAATGGAAACACATTGATTTTTATCATTTGTATTGAAGCAACATCTTTATACGTCTTTTCTAGGGTCTAAAAATACGATACGTCGCTTTTATGATTTGAAGTTAAAATCCTCAAATTTGGCATAATAATGACTTTTTCATGTTTTTTATGTAGTTTGATATTACGTAAATATATTCATTTTTACCAATATTTCGATACTATTTCATGTAGTATCACGATATGTGATTTGGCCTTCAAATCTCAGATTTTCGCATAATATTGGATTTTAAGCAAGTTTTCTTGCATTTTGTTTCGTACTAAAAATCATCGAATTCAGCAATATTTTGACGTTTATCATCCACTTTTCCTTTATGTGATATAAACAAAATATCATCGAATTAGGCAATATTTTGCTGTTTTTCCACGTTTTTGTGAATTTTCAGTTTATTGATATTAATTCATTAAATATACGATAAAAATAATGCAAACACATAATTGATTAGAAATTAACCTTGAACACTTCATTTTCAATCAACTATTTTTTTCTCGTTAAAATACTGAGTAAGATATTGGAAAGGGGAGAAGTTCTGTTTTTATTGCCTATATCGACGTTTCAGCCGGATTAGAGCGGTTTTACGTATACATCTTCCATCGGTAATATAAACGAAAAATCAGGAACATTTTAGTTAATTCTAATGAAAACACATTGAATTTTATCATTTGTATTTGAAACAACATTGTCATATGTCTTTTCTTCGATCTAAATAATACGAAACCTCGCTCTATGATTTGAAGTTAAAATCCTCAAATATGGTAATATTGTGACTTTTTTCACTCTATTCATGTAGTGTGATTTTACTTATATATATTCGTTTTTACCAATATTTCGATACTACTTCATGTTTTCTCACGATATGTGATTTGGCCTTCATATCTCAGAATTTCGCAAATTTTGCATTTTAAGCAAGTTTTCTTGCATTTTGTTTTATACTAAAAATCATCGAATTTAGCAATATTTTGACCTTTATCATCCCCTTTTCCTTCATGTGATTTAAACAAAATATCATCGAATTAGGCAATATTTTGCCGTTTTTCCACGTTTTTGTGAATTATCAGTTTATTGTTATTTTTTCATTAAATATACGAGAACAATTTTGCAAACACATAACTGATCAGAAAATAACCTTAAATACTTCATTTTCAATCAACTCTTTGTTTCTTGTTAAAATACTGAGTAAGATATTTAAAAGGAGAGAAGTTCTGTTTTTATTGCATATATCAACGTTTCAGCCGGATTAGAGCGGTTTTACGTGTACATCTTCCATCGGTAATATAAACGAAAAATCAGGAACATTTTAGTTAATTCTAATGAAAACACATTGATTTTTATCATTTGTATTTGAAACAACATTGTCATATGTCTTTTCTTGGATCTAAATAATACGAAACCTCGCTCTATGATTTGAAGTTAAAATCCTCAAATATGGTAATATAGTGACTTTTTTCACGTTATTCATGTAGTGTGATTTTACGTATATATATTCGTTTTTACCAATATTTCGATACTACTTCATGTTTTCTCACGATATGTGACTTGGCCTTCATATCTCAGAATTTCGCAAATTTTGCATTTTTAATCAAGTTTTCTTGCATTTTGTTTTGTACTAAAAATCATCGAATTTAGCAATATTTTGACCTTTATCATCCCCTTTTCCTGTATGTGATTTAAACAAAATATCATCGAATTAGGCAATATTTTGCCGTTTTTCCACGTTTTTGTGAATTATCAGTTTATTGTTATTTTTTCATTAAATATACGAGAACAATTATGCAAACACATAACTGATCAGAAAATAACCTTAAATACTTCATTTTCAATCATATATTTGTTTCTCGTTGAAATACTGAGTAAGATATTTAAAAGCGGAGAAGTTCTGTTTTTATTGCATATATCGACGTTTCAGCCGGATTAGAACGGTTTAACGTGTACATATTCCATCGGTAATATAAACTGAAAATCAGGAATATTTTAGTTAAGTTTAATGAAAACACATTGATTTTTATCATTTGTTATGGAAGCAACATCTTTATACGTCTTTTCTAGGGTCTAAAAAATACGAAACGTCACTTTTATGATTTGAAGTTAAAATCCTCAAATTTGGCATAATAATGACTTTTTCATGTTTTTTATGTAGTTTGATATTACGTAAATATATTCATTTTTACCAATATTTCGATACTATTTCATGTAGTATCACGATATGTGATTTGGCCTTCAAATCTCAGATTTTCGCATAATATTGGATTTTAAGCAAGTTTTCTTGCATTTTGTTTTGTACTAAAAATCATCGAATTCAGCATTATTTTGACGTTTATCATCCACTTTTCCTTTATGTGATATAAACAAAATATCATCGAATTAGGCAATATTTTGCTGTTTTTCCACGTTTTTGTGAATTTTCAGTTTATTGCTATTAATTCATTAAATAAAAATAATGCAAACACATAATTGATTAGAAATTAAACTTGAACACTTCATTTTCAATCAACTACTTTTTTCTCGTTAAAATACTGAGTAAGATATTGGAAAGGGGAGAAGTTCTGTTTTTATTGCATATATCGACGTTTCAGCCGGATTAGAGCGGTTTTACGTATACATCTTCCATCGGTAATATAAACGGAAAATCAGGAACAGTTTAGTTAATTCTAATGAAAACACATTGATTTTTATCATTTGTATTTGAAACAACATTGTCATATGTCTTTTCTTGGATCTAAATAATATGAAACCTCGCTCTATGATTTGAAGTTAAAATCCTCAAATATGGTAATATAGTGACTTTTTTCACGTTATTCATGTAGTGTGATTTTACGTATATATATTCGTTTTTACCAATATTTCGATACTACTTCATGTTTTCTCACGATATGTGATATGGCCTTCAAATCTCAGAATTTCGCAAATTTTGCATTTTTAAGCAAGTTTTCTTGCATTTTGTTTTGTACTAAAAATCATCGAATTTAGCAATATTTTGACCTTTATCATCCCCTTTTCCTTTATGTGATTTAAACAAAATATCATCGAATTAGGCAATATTTTGCCGTTTTTCCACGTTTTTGTGAATTATCAATTTTTGTTATTTTTCCATTAAATATACGAGAAAAATTATGCAAACACATAATTGATCAGAAAATAACCTTAAATACTTCATTTTCAATCATATATTTGTTTCTCGTTAAAATACTGAGTAAGATATTTAAATGGGGAGAAGCTCTGTTTTTATTGCATATATCGACGTTTCAGCCGGATTAGAACGGTTTAACGTGTACATATTCCATCGGTAATATAAACCGAAAATCAGGAATATTTTAGTTAAGTTTAATGAAAACACATTGATTTTTATCATTTGTATTGGAAGCAACATTTTTATACCTCTTTTCTAGGGTCTAAAAAATACGAAACGTTGCTTTTATGATTTGAATTTGAAATCCTCAAATTTGGCATAATAATGACATTTTCATGTTTTTTATGTAGTTTGATATTACGTAAATATATTCATTTTTACCAATATTTCGATACTATTTCATGTAGTATCACGATATGTGATGTGGCCTTCAAATCTCAGATTTTCGCATAATATTGGATTTCAAGCAAGTTTTCTTGCATTTTGTTTCGTACTAAAAATCATCGAATTTAGCAATATTTTGACCTTTATCATCCCCTTTTCCTTTATGTGATTTAAACAAAATATCATCGAATTAGGCAATATTTTGCCGTTTTTCCACGTTTTTGTGAATTATCAATTTATTGTTATTTTTTCATTAAATATACGAGAAAAATTATGCAAACACATAATTGATCAGAAAATAACCTTAAATACTTCATTTTCAATCATATATTTGTTTCTCGTTAAAATACTGAGTAAGATATTTAAAAGGGGAGAAGCTCTGTTTTTATTGCATATATCGACGTTTCAGCCGGATTAGAACGGTTTAACGTGTACATATTCCATCGGTAATATAAACCGAAAATCAGGAATATTTTAGTTAAGTTTAATGAAAACACATTGATTTTTATCATTTGTATTGGAAGCAACATTTTTATACCTCTTTTCTAGGGTCTAAAAAATACGAAACGTTGCTTTTATGATTTGAATTTGAAATCCTCAAATTTGGCATAATAATGACATTTTCATGTTTTTTATGTAGTTTGATATTACGTAAATATATTCATTTTTACCAATATTTCGATACTATTTCATGTAGTATCACGATATGTGATGTGGCCTTCAAATCTCAGATTTTCGCATAATATTGGATTTTAAGCAAGTTTTCTTGCATTTTGTTTCGTACTAAAAATCATCGAATTCAGCAATATTTTGACGTTTATCATCCCCTTTTCCTTTATGTGATATAAACAAAATATCATCGAATTAGGCAATATTTTGCTGTTTTTCCACGTTTTTGTGAATTATCAGGTTATTGTTATTTTTTCATTAAATATACGAGAACAATTATGCAAACACATAACTGATCAGAAAATAACCTTAAATACTTCATTTTCAATCAACTCTTTGTTTCTCGTTAAAATACTGAGTAAGATATTGGAAAGGGGAGAAGTTCTGTTTTTATTGCATATATCGACGTTTCAGCCTGATTAGAACGGTTTAACGTGTACATATTCCATCGGTAATATAAACGGAAAATCAGGAACATTTTAGTTAGTTCTAATGAAAACACATTGATTTTTATCATTTGCATTTAAAACAACATTGTCATATGTCTTTTCTTGGATGTAAATAATACCTCGCTCTATGATTTGAAGTTAAAATCCTCAAATATGGTAATATAGTGACTTTTTTCACGTTATTCATATAGTGTGATTTTACGTATATATATTCGTTTTACCAATATTTCGAAACTACTTCATGTTTTCTCACGATATGTGATTTGGCCTTCAAATCTCAGAATTTCGCAGATTTTGCATTTTTAAGCATGTTTTCTTGCAGTTTGTTTTGTACTAAAAATCATCGAATTTAGCAATATTTTGACCTTCATCATCCCCTTTTCCTTCTTGTTATTTAAACAAAATATCATCGAATTAGGCAATATTTTGCCGTTTTTCCACGTTTTTGTGAATTATCAGTTTATTGTTATTTTTTCATTAAATATACGAGAACAATTATGCAAACACATAACTGATCAGAAAATAACCTTAAATACTTCATTTTCAATCAACTCTTTGTTTCTCGTTAAAATACTGAGTAAGATATTTTAAAGGGGAGAAGTTCTGTTTTTATTGCATATATCGACTTTCAGACGGATTAGAGCGGTTTTACGTGTTCATCTTCCATCGGTAATATAAACGGAAAATCAGGAACATTTTAGTTAATTCTAATGAAAACATATTGATTTTTATCATTTGTATTTGAAACAACATTGTCATATGTCTTTTCTTGGATCTAAATAATACGAAACCTCGCTCTATGATTTGAAGTTAAAATCCTCAAATATGGTAATATAGTGACTTTTTTCACATTATTCATGTAGTGTGATTTTACGTATATATATTCGTTTTTACCAATATTTCGATACTACTTCATGTTTTCTCACGATATGTGATTTGGCCTTCAAATCTCAGAATTTCGCAAATTTTGCATTTTTAATCAAGTTTTCTTGCATTTTGTTTTGTACTAAATATCATCGAATTTAGCAATATTTTGACCTTTATCATCCCCTTTTCCTTTATGTGATTTAAACAAAATATCATCGAATTAGGCAATATTTTGCCGTTTTTCCACGTTTTTGTGAATTATCAGGTTATTGTTATTTTTTCATTAAATATACGAGAACAATTATGCAAACACATAACTGATCAGAAAATAACCTTAAATACTTCCTTTTCAATCAACTCTTTGTTTCTCCTTAAAATACTGAGTAAGATATTGGAAAGGGGAGAAGTTCTGTTTTTATTGCATATATCGACGTTTCTGCCTGATTAGAACGGTTTAACGTGTACATATTCCATCGGTAATATAAACCGAAAATCAGGAATATTTTAGTTAAGTTTAATGAAAACACATTGATTTTTATGATTTGTATTTGAAACAACATTGTCATATGTCTTTTCTTGGATCTAAATAATACCTCGCTCTATGATTTGAAGTTGAAATCCTCAAATATCGTAATATAGTGACTTTTTCACGTTATTCATTTAGTGTGATTTTGCGTATATATATTCGTTTTTACCAATATTTCGATACTACTTCATGTTTTCTCACGATATGTGATTTGGCCTTCAAATCTCAGAATTTCGCAAATTTTGTATTTTTGCATGTTTTCTTGCATTTTGTTTTGTACTAAAAATCATCGAATTTAGCAATATTTTGACCTTTATCATCCCCTTTTCCTTCATGTGATTTAAACAAAATATCACCGAATTAGGCAATATTTTGCCGTTTTTCCACGTTTTTGTGAATTATCAGTTTATTGTTATTTTTTCAATGAATATACGAGAAAAATTATGCAAACACATAATTGATCAGAAAATAACCTTAAATACTTAACTTTCAATCATATATTTGTTTCTCGTTAAAATACTGAGTAAGATATTTAAAAGGGGAGAAGTTCTGTTTTTATTGCATATATCGACGTATCAGACGGATTAGTGCGGTTTTACGTGTACATCTTCCATCGGTAATATAAACGAAAAATCAGGAACATTTTAGTTAATTCTAATGAAAACACATTGATTTTTATCATTTGTATTTGAAACAACATTGTCATATGTCTTTTCTTGGATCTAAATAATACGAAACCTCGCTCTATGATTTGAAGTTAAAATCCTCAAATATGGTAATATAGTGACTTTTTTCACGTTATTCATGTAGTGTGATTTTACGTATATATATTCGTTTTTACCAATATTTCGATACTACTTCATGTTTTCTCACGATATGTGACTTGGCCTTCATATCTCAGAATTTCGCAAATTTTGCATTTTTAATCAAGTTTTCTTGCATTTTGTTTTGTACTAAAAATCATCGAATTTAGCAATATTTTGACCTTTATCATCCCCTTTTCCTGTATGTGATTTAAACAAAATATCATCGAATTAGGCAATATTTTGCCGTTTTTCCACGTTTTTGTGAATTATCAGTTTATTGTTATTTTTTCATTAAATATACGAGAACAATTATGCAAACACATAACTGATCAGAAAATAACCTTAAATACTTCATTTTCAATCATATATTTGTTTCTCGTTGAAATACTGAGTAAGATATTTAAAAGCGGAGAAGTTCTGTTTTTATTGCATATATCGACGTTTCAGCCGGATTAGAACGGTTTAACGTGTACATATTCCATCGGTAATATAAACTGAAAATCAGGAATATTTTAGTTAAGTTTAATGAAAACACATTGATTTTTATCATTTGTTATGGAAGCAACATCTTTATACGTCTTTTCTAGGGTCTAAAAAATACGAAACGTCACTTTTATGATTTGAAGTTAAAATCCTCAAATTTGGCATAATAATGACTTTTTCATGTTTTTTATGTAGTTTGATATTACGTAAATATATTCATTTTTACCAATATTTCGATACTATTTCATGTAGTATCACGATATGTGATTTGGCCTTCAAATCTCAGATTTTCGCATAATATTGGATTTTAAGCAAGTTTTCTTGCATTTTGTTTTGTACTAAAAATCATCGAATTCAGCATTATTTTGACGTTTATCATCCACTTTTCCTTTATGTGATATAAACAAAATATCATCGAATTAGGCAATATTTTGCTGTTTTTCCACGTTTTTGTGAATTTTCAGTTTATTGCTATTAATTCATTAAATAAAAATAATGCAAACACATAATTGATTAGAAATTAAACTTGAACACTTCATTTTCAATCAACTATTTTTTTCTCGTTAAAATACTGAGTAAGATATTGGAAAGGGGAGAAGTTCTGTTTTTATTGCATATATCGACGTTTCAGCCGGATTAGAGCGGTTTTACGTATACATCTTCCATCGGTAATATAAACGGAAAATCAGGAACAGTTTAGTTAATTCTAATGAAAACACATTGATTTTTATCATTTGTATTTGAAACAACATTGTCATATGTCTTTTCTTGGATCTAAATAATATGAAACCTCGCTCTATGATTTGAAGTTAAAATCCTCAAATATGGTAATATAGTGACTTTTTTCACGTTATTCATGTAGTGTGATTTTACGTATATATATTCGTTTTTACCAATATTTCGATACTACTTCATGTTTTCTCACGATATGTGATATGGCCTTCAAATCTCAGAATTTCGCAAATTTTGCATTTTTAAGCAAGTTTTCTTGCATTTTGTTTTGTACTAAAAATCATCGAATTTAGCAATATTTTGACCTTTATCATCCCCTTTTCCTTTATGTGATTTAAACAAAATATCATCGAATTAGGCAATATTTTGCCGTTTTTCCACGTTTTTGTGAATTATCAATTTTTGTTATTTTTCCATTAAATATACGAGAAAAATTATGCAAACACATAATTGATCAGAAAATAACCTTAAATACTTCATTTTCAATCATATATTTGTTTCTCGTTAAAATACTGAGTAAGATATTTAAATGGGGAGAAGCTCTGTTTTTATTGCATATATCGACGTTTCAGCCGGATTAGAACGGTTTAACGTGTACATATTCCATCGGTAATATAAACCGAAAATCAGGAATATTTTAGTTAAGTTTAATGAAAACACATTGATTTTTATCATTTGTATTGGAAGCAACATTTTTATACCTCTTTTCTAGGGTCTAAAAAATACGAAACGTTGCTTTTATGATTTGAATTTGAAATCCTCAAATTTGGCATAATAATGACATTTTCATGTTTTTTATGTAGTTTGATATTACGTAAATATATTCATTTTTACCAATATTTCGATACTATTTCATGTAGTATCACGATATGTGATGTGGCCTTCAAATCTCAGATTTTCGCATAATATTGGATTTCAAGCAAGTTTTCTTGCATTTTGTTTCGTACTAAAAATCATCGAATTTAGCAATATTTTGACCTTTATCATCCCCTTTTCCTTTATGTGATTTAAACAAAATATCATCGAATTAGGCAATATTTTGCCGTTTTTCCACGTTTTTGTGAATTATCAATTTATTGTTATTTTTTCATTAAATATACGAGAAAAATTATGCAAACACATAATTGATCAGAAAATAACCTTAAATACTTCATTTTCAATCATATATTTGTTTCTCGTTAAAATACTGAGTAAGATATTTAAAAGGGGAGAAGCTCTGTTTTTATTGCATATATCGACGTTTCAGCCGGATTAGAACGGTTTAACGTGTACATATTCCATCGGTAATATAAACCGAAAATCAGGAATATTTTAGTTAAGTTTAATGAAAACACATTGATTTTTATCATTTGTATTGGAAGCAACATTTTTATACCTCTTTTCTAGGGTCTAAAAAATACGAAACGTTGCTTTTATGATTTGAATTTGAAATCCTCAAATTTGGCATAATAATGACATTTTCATGTTTTTTATGTAGTTTGATATTACGTAAATATATTCATTTTTACCAATATTTCGATACTATTTCATGTAGTATCAGGATATGTGATGTGGCCTTCAAATCTCAGATTTTCGCATAATATTGGATTTTAAGCAAGTTTTCTTGCATTTTGTTTCGTACTAAAAATCATCGAATTCAGCAATATTTTGACGTTTATCATCCCCTTTTCCTTTATGTGATATAAACAAAATATCATCGAATTAGGCAATATTTTGCTGTTTTTCCACGTTTTTGTGAATTATCAGGTTATTGTTATTTTTTCATTAAATATACGAGAACAATTATGCAAACACATAACTGATCAGAAAATAACCTTAAATACTTCATTTTCAATCAACTCTTTGTTTCTCGTTAAAATACTGAGTAAGATATTGGAAAGGGGAGAAGTTCTGTTTTTATTGCATATATCGACGTTTCAGCCTGATTAGAACGGTTTAACGTGTACATATTCCATCGGTAATATAAACGGAAAATCAGGAACATTTTAGTTAGTTCTAATGAAAACACATTGATTTTTATCATTTGCATTTAAAACAACATTGTCATATGTCTTTTCTTGGATGTAAATAATACCTCGCTCTATGATTTGAAGTTAAAATCCTCAAATATGGTAATATAGTGACTTTTTTCACGTTATTCATATAGTGTGATTTTACATATATATATTCGTTTTACCAATATTTCGAAACTACTTCATGTTTTCTCACGATATGTGATTTGGCCTTCAAATCTCAGAATTTCGCAGATTTGCATTTTTAAGCATGTTTTCTTGCAGTTTGTTTTGTACTAAAAATCATCGAATTTAGCAATATTTTGACCTTCATCATCCCCTTTTCCTTCATGTTATTTAAACAAAATATCATCGAATTAGGCAATATTTTGCCGTTTTTCCACGTTTTTGTGAATTATCAGTTTATTGTTATTTTTTCATTAAATATACGAGAACAATTATGCAAACACATAACTGATCAGAAAATAACCTTAAATACTTCATTTTCAATCAACTCTTTGTTTCTCGTTAAAATACTGAGTAAGATATTTTAAAGGGGAGAAGTTCTGTTTTTATTGCATATATCGACTTTCAGACGGATTAGAGCGGTTTTACGTGTTCATCTTCCATCGGTAATATAAACGGAAAATCAGGAACATTTTAGTTAATTCTAATGAAAACATATTGATTTTTATCATTTGTATTTGAAACAACATTGTCATATGTCTTTTCTTGGATCTAAATAATACGAAACCTCGCTCTATGATTTGAAGTTAAAATCCTCAAATATGGTAATATAGTGACTTTTTTCACATTATTCATGTAGTGTGATTTTACGTATATATATTCGTTTTTACCAATATTTCGATACTACTTCATGTTTTCTCACGATATGTGATTTGGCCTTCAAATCTCAGAATTTCGCAAATTTTGCATTTTTAATCAAGTTTTCTTGCATTTTGTTTTGTACTAAATATCATCGAATTTAGCAATATTTTGACCTTTATCATCCCCTTTTCCTTTATGTGATTTAAACAAAATATCATCGAATTAGGCAATATTTTGCCGTTTTTCCACGTTTTTGTGAATTATCAGGTTATTGTTATTTTTTCATTAAATATACGAGAACAATTATGCAAACACATAACTGATCAGAAAATAACCTTAAATACTTCATTTTCAATCAACTCTTTGTTTCTCCTTAAAATACTGAGTAAGATATTGGAAAGGGGAGAAGTTCTGTTTTTATTGCATATATCGACGTTTCTGCCTGATTAGAACGGTTTAACGTGTACATATTCCATCGGTAATATAAACCGAAAATCAGGAATATTTTAGTTAAGTTTAATGAAAACACATTGATTTTTATGATTTGTATTTGAAACAACATTGTCATATGTCTTTTCTTGGATCTAAATAATACCTCGCTCTATGATTTGAAGTTGAAATCCTCAAATATCGTAATATAGTGACTTTTTCACGTTATTCATTTAGTGTGATTTTGCGTATATATATTCGTTTTTACCAATATTTCGATACTACTTCATGTTTTCTCACGATATGTGATTTGGCCTTCAAATCTCAGAATTTCGCAAATTTTGTATTTTTGCATGTTTTCTTGCATTTTGTTTTGTACTAAAAATCATCGAATTTAGCAATATTTTGACCTTTATCATCCCCTTTTCCTTCATGTGATTTAAACAAAATATCACCGAATTAGGCAATATTTTGCCGTTTTTCCACGTTTTTGTGAATTATCAGTTTATTGTTATTTTTTCAATGAATATACGAGAAAAATTATGCAAACACATAATTGATCAGAAAATAACCTTAAATACTTAACTTTCAATCATATATTTGTTTCTCGTTAAAATACTGAGTAAGATATTTAAAAGGGGAGAAGTTCTGTTTTTATTGCATATATCGACGTATCAGACGGATTAGTGCGGTTTTACGTGTACATCTTCCATCGGTAATATAAACGAAAAATCAGGAACATTTTAGTTAATTCTAATGAAAACACATTGATTTTTATCATTTGTATTTGAAACAACATTGTCATATGTCTTTTCTTGATCTAAATAATACGAAACCTTGCTCTATGATTTGAAGTTAAAATCTTCAAATATGGTAATTTAGTGACTTTTTTCACGTTATTCATGTAGTGTGATTTTACGTATATATATTCGTTTTTACCAATATTTCGATACTACTTCATGTTTTCTCACGGTATGTGACTTGGCCTTCAAATCTCAGAATTTCGCAAATTTTGCATTTTTAATCAAGTTTTCTTGCATTTTGTTTTGCACTAAAAATCATCGAATTTAGCAATATCATCTTTATCATCCCCTTTTCCTTTATGTGATTAAACAAAATATCATCGAATTAGGCAATATTTTGCCGTTTTTCCACGTTTTTGTGAATTATCAGTTTATTGTTATTTTTTCAATGAATATACGAAAAAATTATGCAAACACATAATTGATCAGAAAATAACCTTAAATACTTAATTTTCAATCATATATTTGTTTCTCGTTGAAATACTGAGTAAGATATTTAAAAGCGGAGAAGTTCTGTTTTTATTGCATATATCGACGTTTCAGCCGGATTAGAACGGTTTAACGTGTACATATTCCATCGGTAATATAAACTGAAAATCAGGAATATTTTAGTTAAGTTTAATGAAAACACATTTATTTTTATCATTTGTTATGGAAGCAACATCTTTATACGTCTTTTCTAGGGTCTAAAAAATACGAAACGTCACTTTAATGATTTGAAGTTAAAATCTTCAAATTTGGCATAATAATGACTTTTTCATGTTTTTTATGTAGTTTATTACGTAAATATATTCATTTTTACCAATATTTCGATACTATTTCATGTAGTATCACGATATGTGATTTAGCTTTCAAATCTCAGATTTTCGCATAATATTGGATTTTAAGCAAGTTTTCTTGCATTTTGTTTCGTACTAAAAATCATCGAATTCAGCAATATTTTGACGTTTATCATCCCCTTTTCCTTTATGTGATATAAACAAAATATCATCGAATTAGGCAATATTTTGCTGTTTTTCCACGTTTTTGTGAATTTTCAGTTTATTGCTATTAATTCATTAAATATACGATAAAAATAATGCAAACACATAATTGATCAGAAAATAACCTTAAATACTTAATTTTCAATCATATATTTGTTTCTCGTTGAAATACTGAGTAAGATATTGGAAAGGGGAGAAGTTCTGTTTTTATTGCAGATATCGACGTTTCAGACGGATTAGAGCGGTTTTACGTGTACATCTTCCATCAGTAATATAAACGGAAAATCAGGAACATTTTAGTTAATTCTAATGAAAACACATTGATTTTTATCATTTGTATTTGAAACAACATTGTCATATGTCTTTTCTTGGATCTAAATAATACCTCGCTCTATGATTTGAAGTTAAAATCCTCAAATATGGTAATATAGTGACTTTTTTCACGTTATTCATGTAATGTGATTTTAAGTATATATATTCGTTTTTATAAATATTTCGATACTACTTCATGTTTTCTCACGATATGTGATTTGGCCTTCAAATCTCAGAATTTCGCAAATTTTGCATTTTTAATCAAGTTTTCTTGCATTTTGTTTTGTACTAAAAATCATCGAATTTAGCAATATTTTGACCTTTACCATCCCCTTTTCCTTTATGTGATTTAAACAAAATATCATCGAATTAGGCAATATTTTGCCGTTTTTCCACGTTTTTGTGAATTATCAGTTTATTGTTATTTTTTCATTAAATATACGAGAAAAATTATGCAAACACATAATTGATCAGAAAATAACCTTAAATACTTCATTTTCAATCATATATTTGCTTCTCGTTAAAATACTGAGTAAGATATTTAAAAGGGGAGAAGCTCTGTTTTTATTGCATATATCGACGTTTCAGCCGGATTAGAACGGTTTAACGTGTACATATTCCATCGGTAATATAAACCGAAAATCAGGAATATTTTAGTTAAGTTTAATGAAAACACATTGATTTTTATCATTTGTATTGGAAGCATCATCTTTATACGTCTTTTCTAGGGTCTAAAAAATACGAAACGTCGCTTTTATGATTTGAAGTTGAAATCCTCAAATTTGGCATAATAATGACTTTTTCATGTTTTTTATGTAGTTTGATATTACGTAAATATATTCATATTTACCAATATTTCGATACTATTTCATGTTTTCTCACGATATGTGATTTGGCTTTCAAATCTCAGATTTTCGCATAATATTGGATTTTAAGCAAGTTTTCTTGCATTTTGTTTCGTACTAAAAATCATCGAATTCAGCAATATTTTGACGTTTATCATCCCCTTTTCCTTTATGTGATATAAACAAAATATCATCGAATTAGGCAATATTTTGCTGTTTTTCCACGTTTTTGTGAATTTTCAGTTTATTGCTATTAATTCATTAAATATACGATAAAAATAATGCAAACACATAATTGATTAGAAATTAACCTTAAACACTTCATTTTCAATCAACTATTTTTTTTCTCGTTAAAATACTGAGTAAGATATTGGAAAGGGGAGAAGTTCTGTTTTTATTGCATATATCGACGTTTCAGCCGAATTAGAGTGGTTTTACGTGTACATCTTCCATCGGCAATATAAACGGAAAATCAGGAACATTTTAGTTAATTCCTATGAAAACACATTGATTTTTATCATTTGTATTTGAAACAACATTGTCATGTCTTTTCCTGGATCTAAATATTAAGAAACCTCGCTCTATGATTTGAAGTTAAAATCTTCAAATATGGTAATATAGTGACTTTTTTCACGTTATTCATGTAGTGTGATTTTACGTATATATATTCGTTTTTACCAATATTTCGATACTACTTCATGTTTTCTCACGATATGTGATTTGGCCTTCAAATCTCAGAATTTCGCTGATTTTGCATTTTTAAGCAAGTTTTCTTGCATTTTGTTTTGTACTAAAAATCATCGAATTTAGCAATATTTTGACCTTTATCATCCCCTTTTCCTTCATGTGATTTAAACAAAATATTATCGAATTAGGTAATATTTTGCCGTTTTTCCACGTTTTTGTGAATTATCAGTTTATTGTTTTTTTTTCATTAAATATACGAGAACAAATATGCAAACACATAATTGATCAGAAAATAACCTTAAATACTTCATTTTCAATCAACTCTTTGTTTCTCGTTAAAATACTGAGAAAGATATTTAAAAGGGGAGAAGTTCTGTTTTTATTACATGTATCGCCGTTTAGCCGGATTAGAGCGATTTTACGTGTACATCTTCCATCGGTAATAATAACGGAAAATCAGGAACATTTTAGTTAACTCTAATGAAAACACATTGATTTTTATCATTTGTATTTGAAACAACATTGTCATATGTCTTTTCTTGGATCTAAATAATACGAAACCTCGCTCAATGATTTGAAGTTAAAATCCTCAAATATGGTAATATAGTGACTTTTTTCACGTTATTCATGTAGTGTGATTTTACGTATATATATTCGTTTTACCAATATTTCGATACTACTTCATGTTTTCTCACGATATGTGACTTGGCCTTCATATCTCAGAATTTCGCAAATTTTGCATTTTTAATCAAGTTTTCTTGCATTTTGTTTTGTACTAAAAATCATCGAATTTAGCAATATTTTGACCTTTATCATCCCCTTTTCCTTTATGTGATTTAAACAAAATATCATCGAATTAGGCAATATTTTGCCGTTTTTCCACGTTTTTGTGAATTATCAGTTTATTGTTATTTATTCATTAAATATACGAGACAAATTAGGGAAACACATAATTGATCAGAAAATAACCTTAAATACTTAATTTTCAATCATATATTTTTTTCTCGTTGAAATACTGAGTAAGATATTGAAAAGGGGAGAAGTTCTGTTTTTATTGCATATATCAACGTTTCAGCCGGATGAGAACGGTTACCGTGTACATATTCCATCGGTAATATAAACCGAAAATCAGGAATATTTTAGTTAAGTTTAATGAAAACACATTGATTTTTATCATTTGTATTGGAAGCAACATCTTTATACGTATTTTCTAGGGTCTAAAAAATACGAAACGTCGCTTTTATGATTTGAAGTTGAAATCCTCAAATTTGGCATAATAATGACTTTTTCATGTTTTTTATGTAGTTTGATATTACGTAAATATATTCATTTTACCAATATTTCGATACTATTTCATGCAGTATCACGATATGTGATTTGGCCTTCAAATCTCAGATTTTCGCATAATATTGCATTTTAAGCAAGTTTTCTTGCATTTTCTTTCGTACTAAAAATCATCGAATTCAGCAATATTTTGACGTTTATCATCCCCTTTTCCTTTATGTGATATAAACAAAATATTATCGAATTAGGCAATATTTTGCTGTTTTTCTACGTTTTTGTGAATTTTCAGTTTATTGCTATTAATTCATAAATATACGATAAAAATAATGCAAACACATAATTGATTAGAAATTAACCTTAAACACTTCATTTTCAATCAACTATTTTTTCTCGTTAAAATACTGAGTAAGATATTGGAAAGGGGAGAAGTTCGGTTTTTATTGCATATATCGACGTTTCAGCCGGATTAGAGCGGTTTTACGTGTACATCTTCCATCGGTAATATAAACGGAAAATCAGGAACATTTTAGTTAGTTCTAATGAAAACACATTGATTTTTATCATTTGCATTTGAAACAACATTGTCATATGTCTTTTCTTGGATCTAAATATTACCTCGCTCTATGATTTGAAGTTAAAATACTCAAATATGGTAATATAGTGACTTTTTTCACGTTATTCATATAGTGTGATTTTACGTATATATATTCGTTTTACCAATATTTCGAAACTACTTCATGTTTTCTCACGATATGTGATTTGGCCTTCAAATCTCAGAATTTCGCAGATTTTGCATTTTTAAGCATGTTTTCTTGCATTTTGTTTTGTACTAAAAATCATCGAATTTAGCAATATTTTGACCTTTATCATCCCCTTTTCCTTCATGTGATTTAAACAAAATATCACCGAATTAGGCAATATTTTGCCGTTTTTCCACGTTTATGTGAATTATCAGTTTATTGTTATTTTTTCATTAAATATACGAGAACAATTATGCAAACACATAACTGAACAGAAAATAACCTTAAATACTTCATTTTCAATCAACTCTTTGTTTCTCGTTAAAATACTGAGTAAGATATTTAAAAGGGGAGAAGTTGTGTTTTTATTGCATATTTCGACGTATCAGACGGATTAGAGCGGTTTTACGTGTACATCTTCCATCGGTAATATAAACGAAAAATCAGGAACATTTTAGTTAATTCTAATGAAAACACATTGATTTTTATCATTTGTATTTGAAACAACATTGTCATATGTCTTTTCTTGGATCAAAATAATACCTCGCTCTATGATTTGAAGTTAAAATCCTCAAATATGGTAATATAGTGACTTTTTTCACGTTATTCATGTAATGTGATTTTACGTATATATATTCGTTTTTATCAATATATCGATACTACTTCATGTTTTCTCACGATATGTGATTTGGCCTTCAAATCTCAGAATTTCGCAAATTTTGCATTTTTAATCAAGTTTTCTTGCATTTTGTTTTGTACTAAAAATCATCGAATTTAGCAATATTTTGACCTTTATCATCCCCTTTTCCTTTATGTGATTTAAACAAAATATCATCGAATTAGGCAATATTTTGCCGTTTTTCCACGTTTTTGTGAATTATCAGTTTATTGTTATTTTTTCAATGAATATACGAGAAAAATTATGCAAACACATAATTGATCAGAAAATAACCTTAAATACTTAATTTTCAATCATATATTTGTTTCTCGTTGAAATACTGAGTAAGATATTTAAAAGCGGAGAAGTTCTGTTTTTATTGCATATATCGACGTTTCAGCCGGATTAGAACGGTTTAACGTGTACATATTCCATCGGTAATATAAACCGAAAATCAGGAATATTTTAGTTAAGTTTTATGAAAACACATTGATTTTTATCATTTGTATTGGAAGCAACATCTTTATACGTCTTTTTTAGGGTCTAAAAAATACGAAACGTTGCTTTTATGATTTGAATTTGAAATCCTCAAATTTGGCATAATAATGACATTTTCATGTTTTTTATGTAGTTTGATATTACGTAAATATATTCATTTTTACCAATATTTCGATACTATTTCATGTAGTATCACGATATGTGATGTGGCCTTCAAATCTCAGATTTTCGCATAATATTGGATTTTAAGCAAGTTTTCTTGCATTTTGTTTCGTACTAAAAATCATCGAATTCAGCAATATTTTGACGTTTATCATCCCCTTTTCCTTTATGTGATATAAACAAAATATCATCGAATTAGGCAATATTTTGCTGTTTTTCCACGTTTTTGTGAATTTTCAGTTTATTGCTATTAATTCATTAAATATACGATAAAAATAATGCAAACACATAATTGATCAGAAAATAACCTTAAATACTTAATTTTCAATCATATATTTGTTTCTCGTTGAAATACTGAGTAAGATATTGGAAAGGGGAGAAGTTCTGTTTTTATTGCAGATATCGACGTTTCAGACGGATTAGAGCGGTTTTACGTGTCATTCTTCCATCGGTAATATAAACGGAAAATCAGGAACATTTTAGTTAATTCTAATGAAAACACATTGATTTTTATCATTTGTATTTGAAACAACATTGTCATATGTCTTTTCTTGGATCTAAATAATACCTCGCTCTATGATTTGAAGTTAAAATCCTCAAATATGGTAATATAGTGACTTTTTTCACGTTATTCATGTAATGTGATTTTACGTATATATATTCCTTTTTTATAAATATTTCGATACTACTTCATGTTTTCTCACGATATGTGATTTGGCCTTCAAATCTCAGAATTTCGCAAATTTTGCATTTTTAATCAAGTTTTCTTGCATTTTGTTTTGTACTAAAAATCATCGAATTCAGCAATATTTTGACCTTTACCATCCCCTTTTCCTTTATGTGATTTAAACAAAATATCATCGAATTAGGCAATATTTTGCCGTTTTTCCACGTTTTTGTGAATTATCAGTTTATTGTTATTTTTTCATTAAATATACGAGAAAAATTATACAAACACATAATTGATCAGAAAATAACCTTAAATACTTCATTTTCAATCATATATTTGCTTCTCGTTAAAATACTGAGTAAGATATTGGAAAGGGGAGAAGTTCTGTTTTTATTGCATATATCGACGTTTCAGCCGGATTAGAGTGGTTTTACGTGTACATCTTCCATCGGCAATATAAACGGAAAATCAGGAACATTTTAGTTAATTCTAATGAAAACACATTGATTTTTATCATTTGTATTTGAAACAACATTGTCATGTCTTTTCTTGGATCTAAATATTACGAAACCTCGCTCTATGATTTGAAGTTAAAATCTTCAAATATGGTAATATAGTGACTTTTTTCACGTTATTCATGTAGTGTGATTTTACGTATATATATTCGTTTTTACCAATATTTCGATACTACTTCATGTTTTCTCACGATATGTGATTTGGCCTTCAAATCTCAGAATTTCGCTGATTTTGCATTTTTAAGCAAGTTTTCTTGCATTTTGTTTTGTACTAAAAATCATCGAATTTAGCAATATTTTGACCTTTATCATCCCCTTTTCCTTCATGTGATTTAAACAAAATATTATCGAATTAGGTAATATTTTGCCGTTTTTCCACGTTTTTGTGAATTATCAGTTTATTGTTTTTTTTTTCATTAAATATACGAGAACAAATATGCAAACACATAATTGATCAGAAAATAACCTTAAATACTTCATTTTCAATCAACTCTTTGTTTCTCGTTAAAATACTGAGAAAGATATTTAAAAGGGGAGAAGTTCTGTTTTTATTACATGTATCGCCGTTTCAGCCGGATTAGAGCGATTTTACGTGTACATCTTCCATCGGTAATAATAACGTAAAATCAGGAACATTTTAGTTAACTCTAATGAAAACACATTGATTTTTATCATTTGTATTTGAAACAACATTGTCATATGTCTTTTCTTGGATCTAAATAATACCTCGCTCTATGATTTGAAGTTAAAATCCTCAAATATGGTAATATAGTGACTTTTTTCACGTTATTCATGTAGTGTGATTTTACGTATATATATTCGTTTTTACCAATATTTCGATACTACTTCATGTTTTCTCACGATATGTGATTTGGCCTTCAAATCTCAGAATTTCGCAAATTTTGCATTTTTAAGCAAGTTTTCTTGGATTTTGTTTTGTACTAAAAATCATCGAATTTAGCAATATTTTGACCTTTATCATCCCCTTTTCCTTCATGTGATTTAAACAAAATATCACCGAATTAGGCAATATTTTGCCGTTTTTCCTCGTTTTTGTGAATTATCAGTTTATTGTTATTTTTTCATTAAATATACGAGAACAATTATGCAAACACATAACTGAACAGAAAAAACCTTGAATACTTCATTTTCAATCAACTCTTTGTTTCTCGTTAAAATACTGAGTAAGATATTTAAAAGGGGAGTAGTTCTGTTTTTATTGCATATATCGACGTATCAGACGGATTAGAGCGGTTTTACGTGTACATCTTCCATCGGTAATATAAACGAAAAATCAGGGACATTTTAGTTAATTCTAATGAAAACACATTGATTTTTATCATTTGTATTTGAAACAACATTGTCATATGTCTTTTCTTGATCTAAATAATACGAAAACTTGCTCTATGATTTGAAGTTAAAATCCTCAAATATGGTAATATAGTGACTTTTTTCACGTTATTCATGTAGTGTGATTTTACGTATATATATTCGTTTTTACCAATATTTCGATACTACTTCATGTTTTCTCACGATATGTGACTTGGCCTTCAAATCTCAGAATTTCGCAAATTTTGCATTTTTAAGCAAGTTTTCTTGCATTTTGTTTTGTACTAAAAATCATCGAATTTAGCAATATCATCTTTATCATCCCCTTTTCCTTTATGTGATTAAACAAAATATCATCGAATTAGGCAATATTTTGCCGTTTTTCCACGTTTTTGTGAATTATCAGTTTATTGTTATTTTTTCAATGAATATACGAGAAAAATTATGCAAACACATAATTGATCAGGAAATAACCTTAAATACTTAATTTTCAATCATATATTTGTTTCTCGTTGAAATACTGAGTAAGATATTTAAAAGCGGAGAAGTTCTGTTTTTATTGCATATATCGACGTTTCAGCCGGATTAGAACGGTTTAACGTGTACATATTCCATCGGTAATATAAACTGAAAATCAGGAATATTTTAGTTAAGTTTAATGAAAACACATTGATTTTTATCATTTGTTATGGAAGCAACATCTTTATACGTCTTTTCTAGGGTCTAAAAAATACGAAACGTCGCTTTTATGATTTGAAGTTAAAATCCTCAAATTTGGCATAATAATGACTTTTTCATGTTTTTTATGTAGTTTGATATTACGTAAATATATTAATTTTTACCAATATTTCGATACTATTTCATGTAGTATCACGATATGTGATTTGGCCTTCAAATCTCAGATTTTCGCATAATATTGGATTTTAAGCAAGTTTTCTTGCATTTTGTTTCGTACTAAAAATCATCGAATTCAGCAATATTTTGACGTTTATCATCCACTTTTCCTTTATGTGATATAAACAAAATATCATCGAATTAGGCAATATTTTGCTGTTTTTCCACGTTTTTGTGAATTTTCAGTTTATTGCTATTAATTCATTAAATATACGATAAAAATAATGCAAACACATAATTGATTAGAAATTAAACTTGAACACTTCATTTTCAATCAACTATTTTTTTCTCGTTAAAATACTGAGTAAGATATTGGAAAGGGGAGAAGTTCTGTTTTTATTGCATATATCGACGTTTCAGCCGGATTAGAGCGGTTTTACGTATACATCTTCCATCGGTAATAATAACGGAAAATCAGGAACATTTTAGTTAACTCTAATGAAAACACATTGATTTTTATCATTTGTATTTGAAACAACATTGTCATATGTCTTTTCTTGGATCTAAATAATACGAAACCTCGCTCTATGATTTGAAGTTAAAATCCTCAAATATGGTAATATAGTGACTTTTTTCACGTTATTCATGTAGTGTGATTTTACGTATATATATTCGTTTTACCAATATTTCGATACTACTTCATGTTTTCTCACGATATGTGACTTGGCCTTCATATCTCAGAATTTCGCAAATTTTGCATTTTTAATCAAGTTTTCTTGCATTTTGTTTTGTACTAAAAATCATC
Organism: Procambarus clarkii; assembly: GCF_040958095.1. NCBI lineage: Eukaryota > Metazoa > Arthropoda > Malacostraca > Decapoda > Cambaridae > Procambarus > Procambarus clarkii. Next base: position 1,932,675 of record NC_091175.1, on the reverse strand, counting down.
GAATTTAGCAATATTTTGACCTTTATCATCCCCTTTTCCTTTATGATTTAAACAAAATATCATCGAATTAGGCAATATTTTGCCGTTTTTCCACGTTTTTGTGAATTATCAGTTTATTGTTATTTATTCATTAAATATACGAGACAAATTAGGGAAACACATAATTGATCAGAAAATAACCTTAAATACTTAATTTTCAATCATATATTTTTTTATCGTTGAAATACTGAGTAAGATATTGAAAATGGGAGAAGTTCTGTTTTTATTGCATATACCAACGTTTCAGCCGGATGAGAAAAATTACCGTGTACATATTCCATCGGTAATATAAACCGAAAATCAGGAATATTTTAGTTAAGTTTAATGAAAACACATTGATTTTTATCATTTGTATTGGAAGCAACATCTTTATACGTATTTTCTAGGGTCTAAAAAATACGAAACGTCGCTTTTATGATTTGAAGTTGAAATCCTCAAATTTGGCATAATAATGACTTTTTAATGTTTTTTATGTAGTTTGATATTACGTAAATATATTCATTTTACCAATATTTCGATACTATTTCATGTAGTATCACGATATGTGATTTGGCCTTCAAATCTCAGATTTTCGCATAATATTGCATTTTAAGCAAGTTTTCTTGCATTTTGTTTTGTACTAAAAATCATCGAATTCAGCAATATTTTGACCTTTACCATCCCCTTTTCCTTTATGTGATTTAAACAAAATATCATCGAATTAGGCAATATTTTGCCGTTTTTCCACGTTTTTGTGAATTATCAGTTTATTGTTATTTTTTCATTAAATATACGAGAAAAATTATGCAAACACATAATTGATCAGAAAATAACCTTAAATACTTCATTTTCAATCATATATTTGCTTCTCGTTAAAATACTGAGTAAGATATTGAAAAGGGGAGAAGTTCTGTTTTTATTGCATATATCGACGTTTCAGCCGGATTAGAGTGGTTTTACGTGTACATCTTCCATCGGCAATATAAACGGAAAATCAGGAACATTTTAGTTAATTCTAATGAAAACACATTGATTTTTATCATTTGTATTTGAAACAACATTGTCATGTCTTTTCTTGGATCTAAATATTACGAAACCTCGCTCTATGATTTGAAGTTAAAATCTTCAAATATGGTAATATAGTGACTTTTTTCACGTTATTCATGTAGTGTGATTTTACGTATATATATTCGTTTTTACCAATATTTCGATACTACTTCATGTTTTCTCACGATATGTGATTTGGCCTTCAAATCTCAGAATTTCGCTGATTTTGCATTTTTAAGCAAGTTTTCTTGCATTTTGTTTTGTACTAAAAATCATCGAATTTAGCAATATTTTGACCTTTATCATCCCCTTTTCCTTCATGTGATTTAAACAAAATATTATCGAATTAGGTAATATTTTGCCGTTTTTCCACGTTTTTGTGAATTATCAGTTTATTGTTTTTTTTTTCATTAAATATACGAGAACAAATATGCAAACACATAATTGATCAGAAAATAACCTTAAATACTTCATTTTCAATCAACTCTTTGTTTCTCGTTAAAATACTGAGAAAGATATTTAAAAGGGGAGAAGTTCTGTTTTTATTACATGTATCGCCGTTTCAGCCGGATTAGAGCGATTTTACGTGTACATCTTCCATCGGTAATAATAACGTAAAATCAGGAACATTTTAGTTAACTCTAATGAAAACACATTGATTTTTATCATTTGTATTTGAAACAACATTGTCATATGTCTTTTCTTGGATCTAAATAATACCTCGCTCTATGATTTGAAGTTAAAATCCTCAAATATGGTAATATAGTGACTTTTTTCACGTTATTCATGTAGTGTGATTTTACGTATATATATTCGTTTTTACCAATATTTCGATACTACTTCATGTTTTCTCACGATATGTGATTTGGCCTTCAAATCTCAGAATTTCGCAAATTTTGCATTTTTAAGCAAGTTTTCTTGGATTTTGTTTTGTACTAAAAATCATCGAATTTAGCAATATTTTGACCTTTATCATCCCCTTTTCCTTCATGTGATTTAAACAAAATATCACCGAATTAGGCAATATTTTGCCGTTTTTCCTCGTTTTTGTGAATTATCAGTTTATTGTTATTTTTTCATTAAATATACGAGAACAATTATGCAAACACATAACTGAACAGAAAAAACCTTAAATACTTCATTTTCAATCAACTCTTTGTTTCTCGTTAAAATACTGAGTAAGATATTTAAAAGGGGAGTAGTTCTGTTTTTATTGCATATATCGACGTATCAGACGGATTAGAGCGGTTTTACGTGTACATCTTCCATCGGTAATATAAACGAAAAATCAGGGACATTTTAGTTAATTCTAATGAAAACACATTGATTTTTATCATTTGTATTTGAAACAACATTGTCATATGTCTTTTCTTGATCTAAATAATACGAAACCTTGCTCTATGATTTGAAGTTAAAATCCTCAAATATGGTAATATAGTGACTTTTTTCACGTTATTCATGTAGTGTGATTTTACGTATATATATTCGTTTTTACCAATATTTCGATACTACTTCATGTTTTCTCACGATATGTGACTTGGCCTTCAAATCTCAGAATTTCGCAAATTTTGCATTTTTAAGCAAGTTTTCTTGCATTTTGTTTTGTACTAAAAATCATCGAATTTAGCAATATCATCTTTATCATCCCCTTTTCCTTTATGTGATTAAACAAAATATCATCGAATTAGGCAATATTTTGCCGTTTTTCCACGTTTTTGTGAATTATCAGTTTATTGTTATTTTTTCAATGAATATACGAGAAAAATTATGCAAACACATAATTGATCAGGAAATAACCTTAAATACTTAATTTTCAATCATATATTTGTTTCTCGTTGAAATACTGAGTAAGATATTTAAAAGCGGAGAAGTTCTGTTTTTATTGCATATATCGACGTTTCAGCCGGATTAGAACGGTTTAACGTGTACATATTCCATCGGTAATATAAACTGAAAATCAGGAATATTTTAGTTAAGTTTAATGAAAACACATTGATTTTTATCATTTGTATTGGAAGCAACATCTTTATACGTCTTTTTTAGGGTCTAAAAAATACGAAACGTTGCTTTTATGATTTGAATTTGAAATCCTCAAATTTGGCATAATAATGACATTTTCATGTTTTTTATGTAGTTTGATATTACGTAAATATATTCATTTTTACCAATATTTCGATACTATTTCATGTAGTATCACGATATGTGATGTGGCCTTCAAATCTCAGATTTTCGCATAATATTGGATTTTAAGCAAGTTTTCTTGCATTTTGTTTCGTACTAAAAATCATCGAATTCAGCAATATTTTGACGTTTATCATCCCCTTTTCCTTTATGTGATATAAACAAAATATCATCGAATTAGGCAATATTTTGCTGTTTTTCCACGTTTTTGTGAATTTTCAGTTTATTGCTATTAATTCATTAAATATACGATAAAAATAATGCAAACACATAATTGATCAGAAAATAACCTTAAATACTTAATTTTCAATCATATATTTGTTTCTCGTTGAAATACTGAGTAAGATATTGGAAAGGGGAGAAGTTCTGTTTTTATTGCAGATATCGACGTTTCAGACGGATTAGAGCGGTTTTACGTGTCCATCTTCCATCGGTAATATAAACGGAAAATCAGGAACATTTTAGTTAATTCTAATGAAAACACATTGATTTTTATCATTTGTATTTGAAACAACATTGTCATATGTCTTTTCTTGGATCTAAATAATACCTCGCTCTATGATTTGAAGTTAAAATCCTCAAATATGGTAATATAGTGACTTTTTTCACGTTATTCATGTAATGTGATTTTACGTATATATATTCCTTTTTTATAAATATTTCGATACTACTTCATGTTTTCTCACGATATGTGATTTGGCCTTCAAATCTCAGAATTTCGCAAATTTTGCATTTTTAATCAAGTTTTCTTGCATTTTGTTTTGTACTAAAAATCATCGAATTCAGCAATATTTTGACCTTTACCATCCCCTTTTCCTTTATGTGATTTAAACAAAATATCATCGAATTAGGCAATATTTTGCCGTTTTTCCACGTTTTTGTGAATTATCAGTTTATTGTTATTTTTTCATTAAATATACGAGAAAAATTATACAAACACATAATTGATCAGAAAATAACCTTAAATACTTCATTTTCAATCATATATTTGCTTCTCGTTAAAATACTGAGTAAGATATTGGAAAGGGGAGAAGTTCTGTTTTTATTGCATATATCGACGTTTCAGCCGGATTAGAGTGGTTTTACGTGTACATCTTCCATCGGCAATATAAACGGAAAATCAGGAACATTTTAGTTAATTCTAATGAAAACACATTGATTTTTATCATTTGTATTTGAAACAACATTGTCATGTCTTTTCTTGGATCTAAATATTACGAAACCTCGCTCTATGATTTGAAGTTAAAATCTTCAAATATGGTAATATAGTGACTTTTTTCACGTTATTCATGTAGTGTGATTTTACGTATATATATTCGTTTTTACCAATATTTCGATACTACTTCATGTTTTCTCACGATATGTGATTTGGCCTTCAAATCTCAGAATTTCGCTGATTTTGCATTTTTAAGCAAGTTTTCTTGCATTTTGTTTTGTACTAAAAATCATCGAATTTAGCAATATTTTGACCTTTATCATCCCCTTTTCCTTCATGTGATTTAAACAAAATATTATCGAATTAGGTAATATTTTGCCGTTTTTCCACGTTTTTGTGAATTATCAGTTTATTGTTTTTTTTTTCATTAAATATACGAGAACAAATATGCAAACACATAATTGATCAGAAAATAACCTTAAATACTTCATTTTCAATCATATATTTGCTTCTCGTTAAAATACTGAGTAAGATATTGGAAAGGGGAGAAGTTCTGTTTTTATTGCATATATCGACGTTTCAGCCGGATTAGAGTGGTTTTACGTGTACATCTTCCATCGGCAATATAAACGGAAAATCAGGAACATTTTAGTTAATTCTAATGAAAACACATTGATTTTTATCATTTGTATTTGAAACAACATTGTCATGTCTTTTCTTGGATCTAAATATTACGAAACCTCGCTCTATGATTTGAAGTTAAAATCTTCAAATATGGTAATATAGTGACTTTTTTCACGTTATTCATGTAGTGTGATTTTACGTATATATATTCGTTTTTACCAATATTTCGATACTACTTCATGTTTTCTCACGATATGTGATTTGGCCTTCAAATCTCAGAATTTCGCTGATTTTGCATTTTTAAGCAAGTTTTCTTGCATTTTGTTTTGTACTAAAAATCATCGAATTTAGCAATATTTTGACCTTTATCATCCCCTTTTCCTTCATGTGATTTAAACAAAATATTATCGAATTAGGTAATATTTTGCCGTTTTTCCACGTTTTTGTGAATTATCAGTTTATTGTTTTTTTTTTCATTAAATATACGAGAACAAATATGCAAACACATAATTGATCAGAAAATAACCTTAAATACTTCATTTTCAATCAACTCTTTGTTTCTCGTTAAAATACTGAGAAAGATATTTAAAAGGGGAGAAGTTCTGTTTTTATTACATGTATCGCCGTTTCAGCCGGATTAGAGCGATTTTACGTGTACATCTTCCATCGGTAATAATAACGTAAAATCAGGAACATTTTAGTTAACTCTAATGAAAACACATTGATTTTTATCATTTGTATTTGAAACAACATTGTCATATGTCTTTTCTTGGATCTAAATAATACCTCGCTCTATGATTTGAAGTTAAAATCCTCAAATATGGTAATATAGTGACTTTTTTCACGTTATTCATGTAGTGTGATTTTACGTATATATATTCGTTTTTACCAATATTTCGATACTACTTCATGTTTTCTCACGATATGTGATTTGGCCTTCAAATCTCAGAATTTCGCAAATTTTGCATTTTTAAGCAAGTTTTCTTGGATTTTGTTTTGTACTAAAAATCATCGAATTTAGCAATATTTTGACCTTTATCATCCCCTTTTCCTTCATGTGATTTAAACAAAATATCACCGAATTAGGCAATATTTTGCCGTTTTTCCTCGTTTTTGTGAATTATCAGTTTATTGTTATTTTTTCATTAAATATACGAGAACAATTATGCAAACACATAACTGAACAGAAAAAACCTTGAATACTTCATTTTCAATCAACTCTTTGTTTCTCGTTAAAATACTGAGTAAGATATTTAAAAGGGGAGTAGTTCTGTTTTTATTGCATATATCGACGTATCAGACGGATTAGAGCGGTTTTACGTGTACATCTTCCATCGGTAATATAAACGAAAAATCAGGGACATTTTAGTTAATTCTAATGAAAACACATTGATTTTTATCATTTGTATTTGAAACAACATTGTCATATGTCTTTTCTTGATCTAAATAATACGAAACCTTGCTCTATGATTTGAAGTTAAAATCCTCAAATATGGTAATATAGTGACTTTTTTCACGTTATTCATGTAGTGTGATTTTACGTATATATATTCGTTTTTACCAATATTTCGATACTACTTCATGTTTTCTCACGATATGTGACTTGGCTTTCAAATCTCAGAATTTCGCAAATTTTGCATTTTTAAGCAAGTTTTCTTGCATTTTGTTTTGTACTAAAAATCATCGAATTTAGCAATATCATCTTTATCATCCCCTTTTCCTTTATGTGATTAAACAAAATATCATCGAATTAGGCAATATTTTGCCGTTTTTCCACGTTTTTGTGAATTATCAGTTTATTGTTATTTTTTCAATGAATATACGAGAAAAATTATGCAAACACATAATTGATCAGGAAATAACCTTAAATACTTAATTTTCAATCATATATTTGTTTCTCGTTGAAATACTGAGTAAGATATTTAAAAGCGGAGAAGTTCTGTTTTTATTGCATATATCGACGTTTCAGCCGGATTAGAACGGTTTAACGTGTACATATTCCATCGGTAATATAAACTGAAAATCAGGAATATTTTAGTTAAGTTTAATGAAAACACATTGATTTTTATCATTTGTTATGGAAGCAACATCTTTATACGTCTTTTCTAGGGTCTAAAAAATACGAAACGTCGCTTTTATGATTTGAAGTTAAAATCCTCAAATTTGGCATAATAATGACTTTTTCATGTTTTTTATGTAGTTTGATATTACGTAAATATATTAATTTTTACCAATATTTCGATACTATTTCATGTAGTATCACGATATGTGATTTGGCCTTCAAATCTCAGATTTTCGCATAATATTGGATTTTAAGCAAGTTTTCTTGCATTTTGTTTCGTACTAAAAATCATCGAATTCAGCAATATTTTGACGTTTATCATCCACTTTTCCTTTATGTGATATAAACAAAATATCATCGAATTAGGCAATATTTTGCTGTTTTTCCACGTTTTTGTGAATTTTCAGTTTATTGCTATTAATTCATTAAATATACGATAAAAATAATGCAAACACATAATTGATTAGAAATTAAACTTGAACACTTCATTTTCAATCAACTATTTTTTTCTCGTTAAAATACTGAGTAAGATATTGGAAAGGGGAGAAGTTCTGTTTTTATTGCATATATCGACGTTTCAGCCGGATTAGAGCGGTTTTACGTATACATCTTCCATCGGTAATAATAACGGAAAATCAGGAACATTTTAGTTAACTCTAATGAAAACACATTGATTTTTATCATTTGTATTTGAAACAACATTGTCATATGTCTTTTCTTGGATCTAAATAATACGAAACCTCGCTCTATGATTTGAAGTTAAAATCCTCAAATATGGTAATATAGTGACTTTTTTCACGTTATTCATGTAGTGTGATTTTACGTATATATATTCGTTTTACCAATATTTCGATACTACTTCATGTTTTCTCACGATATGTGACTTGGCCTTCATATCTCAGAATTTCGCAAATTTTGCATTTTTAATCAAGTTTTCTTGCATTTTGTTTTGTACTAAAAATCATCGAATTTAGCAATATTTTGACCTTTATCATCCCCTTTTCCTTTATGATTTAAACAAAATATCATCGAATTAGGCAATATTTTGCCGTTTTTCCACGTTTTTGTGAATTATCAGTTTATTGTTATTTATTCATTAAATATACGAGACAAATTAGGGAAACACATAATTGATCAGAAAATAACCTTAAATACTTAATTTTCAATCATATATTTTTTTATCGTTGAAATACTGAGTAAGATATTGAAAATGGGAGAAGTTCTGTTTTTATTGCATATACCAACGTTTCAGCCGGATGAGAAAAATTACCGTGTACATATTCCATCGGTAATATAAACCGAAAATCAGGAATATTTTAGTTAAGTTTAATGAAAACACATTGATTTTTATCATTTGTATTGGAAGCAACATCTTTATACGTATTTTCTAGGGTCTAAAAAATACGAAACGTCGCTTTTATGATTTGAAGTTGAAATCCTCAAATTTGGCATAATAATGACTTTTTAATGTTTTTTATGTAGTTTGATATTACGTAAATATATTCATTTTACCAATATTTCGATACTATTTCATGTAGTATCACGATATGTGATTTGGCCTTCAAATCTCAGATTTTCGCATAATATTGCATTTTAAGCAAGTTTTCTTGCATTTTGTTTTGTACTAAAAATCATCGAATTCAGCAATATTTTGACCTTTACCATCCCCTTTTCCTTTATGTGATTTAAACAAAATATCATCGAATTAGGCAATATTTTGCCGTTTTTCCACGTTTTTGTGAATTATCAGTTTATTGTTATTTTTTCATTAAATATACGAGAAAAATTATGCAAACACATAATTGATCAGAAAATAACCTTAAATACTTCATTTTCAATCATATATTTGCTTCTCGTTAAAATACTGAGTAAGATATTGAAAAGGGGAGAAGTTCTGTTTTTATTGCATATATCGACGTTTCAGCCGGATTAGAGTGGTTTTACGTGTACATCTTCCATCGGCAATATAAACGGAAAATCAGGAACATTTTAGTTAATTCTAATGAAAACACATTGATTTTTATCATTTGTATTTGAAACAACATTGTCATGTCTTTTCTTGGATCTAAATATTACGAAACCTCGCTCTATGATTTGAAGTTAAAATCTTCAAATATGGTAATATAGTGACTTTTTTCACGTTATTCATGTAGTGTGATTTTACGTATATATATTCGTTTTTACCAATATTTCGATACTACTTCATGTTTTCTCACGATATGTGATTTGGCCTTCAAATCTCAGAATTTCGCTGATTTTGCATTTTTAAGCAAGTTTTCTTGCATTTTGTTTTGTACTAAAAATCATCGAATTTAGCAATATTTTGACCTTTATCATCCCCTTTTCCTTCATGTGATTTAAACAAAATATTATCGAATTAGGTAATATTTTGCCGTTTTTCCACGTTTTTGTGAATTATCAGTTTATTGTTTTTTTTTTCATTAAATATACGAGAACAAATATGCAAACACATAATTGATCAGAAAATAACCTTAAATACTTCATTTTCAATCAACTCTTTGTTTCTCGTTAAAATACTGAGAAAGATATTTAAAAGGGGAGAAGTTCTGTTTTTATTACATGTATCGCCGTTTCAGCCGGATTAGAGCGATTTTACGTGTACATCTTCCATCGGTAATAATAACGTAAAATCAGGAACATTTTAGTTAACTCTAATGAAAACACATTGATTTTTATCATTTGTATTTGAAACAACATTGTCATATGTCTTTTCTTGGATCTAAATAATACCTCGCTCTATGATTTGAAGTTAAAATCCTCAAATATGGTAATATAGTGACTTTTTTCACGTTATTCATGTAGTGTGATTTTACGTATATATATTCGTTTTTACCAATATTTCGATACTACTTCATGTTTTCTCACGATATGTGATTTGGCCTTCAAATCTCAGAATTTCGCAAATTTTGCATTTTTAAGCAAGTTTACTTGGATTTTGTTTTGTACTAAAAATCATCGAATTTAGCAATATTTTGACCTTTATCATCCCCTTTTCCTTCATGTGATTTAAACAAAATATCACCGAATTAGGCAATATTTTGCCGTTTTTCCTCGTTTTTGTGAATTATCAGTTTATTGTTATTTTTTCATTAAATATACGAGAACAATTATGCAAACACATAACTGAACAGAAAAAACCTTAAATACTTCATTTTCAATCAACTCTTTGTTTCTCGTTAAAATACTGAGTAAGATATTTAAAAGGGGAGTAGTTCTGTTTTTATTGCATATATCGACGTATCAGACGGATTAGAGCGGTTTTACGTGTACATCTTCCATCGGTAATATAAACGAAAAATCAGGGACATTTTAGTTAATTCTAATGAAAACACATTGATTTTTATCATTTGTATTTGAAACAACATTGTCATATGTCTTTTCTTGATCTAAATAATACGAAACCTTGCTCTATGATTTGAAGTTAAAATCCTCAAATATGGTAATATAGTGACTTTTTTCACGTTATTCATGTAGTGTGATTTTACGTATATATATTCGTTTTTACCAATATTTCGATACTACTTCATGTTTTCTCACGATATGTGACTTGGCCTTCAAATCTCAGAATTTCGCAAATTTTGCATTTTTAAGCAAGTTTTCTTGCATTTTGTTTTGTACTAAAAATCATCGAATTTAGCAATATCATCTTTATCATCCCCTTTTCCTTTATGTGATTCAACAAAATATCATCGAATTAGGCAATATTTTGCCGTTTTTCCACGTTTTTGTGAATTATCAGTTTATTGTTATTTTTTCAATGAATATACGAGAAAAATTATGCAAACACATAATTGATCAGGAAATAACCTTAAATACTTAATTTTCAATCATATATTTGTTTCTCGTTGAAATACTGAGTAAGATATTTAAAAGCGGAGAAGTTCTGTTTTTATTGCATATATCGACGTTTCAGCCGGATTAGAACGGTTTAACGTGTACATATTCCATCGGTAATATAAACTGAAAATCAGGAATATTTTAGTTAAGTTTAATGAAAACACATTGATTTTTATCATTTGTTATGGAAGCAACATCTTTATACGTCTTTTCTAGGGTCTAAAAAATACGAAACGTCGCTTTTATGATTTGAAGTTAAAATCCTCAAATTTGGCATAATAATGACTTTTTCATGTTTTTTATGTAGTTTGATATTACGTAAATATATTAATTTTTACCAATATTTCGATACTATTTCATGTAGTATCACGATATGTGATTTGGCCTTCAAATCTCAGATTTTCGCATAATATTGGATTTTAAGCAAGTTTTCTTGCATTTTGTTTCGTACTAAAAATCATCGAATTCAGCAATATTTTGACGTTTATCATCCACTTTTCCTTTATGTGATATAAACAAAATATCATCGAATTAGGCAATATTTTGCTGTTTTTCTACGTTTTTGTGAATTTTCAGTTTATTGCTATTAATTCATTAAATATACGATAAAAATAATGCAAACACATAATTGATTAGAAATTAAACTTGAACACTTCATTTTCAATCAACTATTTTTTTCTCGTTAAAATACTGAGTAAGATATTGGAAAGGGGAGAAGTTCTGTTTTTATTGCATATATCGACGTTTCAGCCGGATTAGAGCGGTTTTACGTATACATCTTCCATCGGTAATAATAACGGAAAATCAGGAACATTTTAGTTAACTCTAATGAAAACACATTGATTTTTATCATTTGTATTTGAAACAACATTGTCATATGTCTTTTCTTGGATCTAAATAATACGAAACCTCGCTCTATGATTTGAAGTTAAAATCCTCAAATATGGTAATATAGTGACTTTTTTCACGTTATTCATGTAGTGTGATTTTACGTATATATATTCGTTTTACCAATATTTCGATACTACTTCATGTTTTCTCACGATATGTGACTTGGCCTTCATATCTCAGAATTTCGCAAATTTTGCATTTTTAATCAAGTTTTCTTGCATTTTGTTTTGTACTAAAAATCATCGAATTTAGCAATATTTTGACCTTTATCATCCCCTTTTCCTTTATGATTTAAACAAAATATCATCGAATTAGGCAATATTTTGCCGTTTTTCCACGTTTTTGTGAATTATCAGTTTATTGTTATTTATTCATTAAATATACGAGACAAATTAGGGAAACACATAATTGATCAGAAAATAACCTTAAATACTTAATTTTCAATCATATATTTTTTTATCGTTGAAATACTGAGTAAGATATTGAAAATGGGAGAAGTTCTGTTTTTATTGCATATACCAACGTTTCAGCCGGATGAGAAAAATTACCGTGTACATATTCCATCGGTAATATAAACCGAAAATCAGGAATATTTTAGTTAAGTTTAATGAAAACACATTGATTTTTATCATTTGTATTGGAAGCAACATCTTTATACGTATTTTCTAGGGTCTAAAAAATACGAAACGTCGCTTTTATGATTTGAAGTTGAAATCCTCAAATTTGGCATAATAATGACTTTTTAATGTTTTTTATGTAGTTTGATATTACGTAAATATATTCATTTTACCAATATTTCGATACTATTTCATGTAGTATCACGATATGTGATTTGGCCTTCAAATCTCAGATTTTCGCATAATATTGCATTTTAAGCAAGTTTTCTTGAATTTTGTTTTGTACTAAAAATCATCGAATTCAGCAATATTTTGACCTTTACCATCCCCTTTTCCTTTATGTGATTTAAACAAAATATCATCGAATTAGGCAATATTTTGCCGTTTTTCCACGTTTTTGTGAATTATCAGTTTATTGTTATTTTTTCATTAAATATACGAGAAAAATTATGCAAACACATAATTGATCAGAAAATAACCTTAAATACTTCATTTTCAATCATATATTTGCTTCTCGTTAAAATACTGAGTAAGATATTGAAAAGGGGAGAAGTTCTGTTTTTATTGCATATATCGACGTTTCAGCCGGATTAGAGTGGTTTTACGTGTACATCTTCCATCGGCAATATAAACGGAAAATCAGGAACATTTTAGTTAATTCTAATGAAAACACATTGATTTTTATCATTTGTATTTGAAACAACATTGTCATGTCTTTTCTTGGATCTAAATATTACGAAACCTCGCTCTATGATTTGAAGTTAAAATCTTCAAATATGGTAATATAGTGACTTTTTTCACGTTATTCATGTAGTGTGATTTTACGTATATATATTCGTTTTTACCAATATTTCGATACTACTTCATGTTTTCTCACGATATGTGATTTGGCCTTCAAATCTCAGAATTTCGCTGATTTTGCATTTTTAAGCAAGTTTTCTTGCATTTTGTTTTGTACTAAAAATCATCGAATTTAGCAATATTTTGACCTTTATCATCCCCTTTTCCTTCATGTGATTTAAACAAAATATTATCGAATTAGGTAATATTTTGCCGTTTTTCCACGTTTTTGTGAATTATCAGTTTATTGTTTTTTTTTTCATTAAATATACGAGAACAAATATGCAAACACATAATTGATCAGAAAATAACCTTAAATACTTCATTTTCAATCAACTCTTTGTTTCTCGTTAAAATACTGAGAAAGATATTTAAAAGGGGAGAAGTTCTGTTTTTATTACATGTATCGCCGTTTCAGCCGGATTAGAGCGATTTTACGTGTACATCTTCCATCGGTAATAATAACGTAAAATCAGGAACATTTTAGTTAACTCTAATGAAAACACATTGATTTTTATCATTTGTATTTGAAACAACATTGTCATATGTCTTTTCTTGGATCTAAATAATACCTCGCTCTATGATTTGAAGTTAAAATCCTCAAATATGGTAATATAGTGACTTTTTTCACGTTATTCATGTAGTGTGATTTTACGTATATATATTCGTTTTTACCAATATTTCGATACTACTTCATGTTTTCTCACGATATGTGATTTGGCCTTCAAATCTCAGAATTTCGCAAATTTTGCATTTTTAAGCAAGTTTTCTTGGATTTTGTTTTGTACTAAAAATCATCGAATTTAGCAATATTTTGACCTTTATCATCCCCTTTTCCTTCATGTGATTTAAACAAAATATCACCGAATTAAGCAATATTTTGCCGTTTTTCCTCGTTTTTGTGAATTATCAGTTTATTGTTATTTTTTCATTAAATATACGAGAACAATTATGCAAACACATAACTGAACAGAAAAAACCTTAAATACTTCATTTTCAATCAACTCTTTGTTTCTCGTTAAAATACTGAGTAAGATATTTAAAAGGGGAGTAGTTCTGTTTTTATTGCATATATCGACGTATCAGACGGATTAGAGCGGTTTTACGTGTACATCTTCCATCGGTAATATAAACGAAAAATCAGGGACATTTTAGTTAATTCTAATGAAAACACATTGATTTTTATCATTTGTATTTGAAACAACATTGTCATATGTCTTTTCTTGATCTAAATAATACGAAACCTTGCTCTATGATTTGAAGTTAAAATCCTCAAATATGGTAATATAGTGACTTTTTTCACGTTATTCATGTAGTGTGATTTTACGTATATATATTCGTTTTTACCAATATTTCGATACTACTTCATGTTTTCTCACGATATGTGACTTGGCCTTCAAATCTCAGAATTTCGCAAATTTTGCATTTTTAAGCAAGTTTTCTTGCATTTTGTTTTGTACTAAAAATCATCGAATTTAGCAATATCATCTTTATCATCCCCTTTTCCTTTATGTGATTAAACAAAATATCATCGAATTAGGCAATATTTTGCCGTTTTTCCACGTTTTTGTGAATTATCAGTTTATTGTTATTTTTTCAATGAATATACGAGAAAAATTATGCAAACACATAATTGATCAGGAAATAACCTTAAATACTTAATTTTCAATCATATATTTGTTTCTCGTTGAAATACTGAGTAAGATATTTAAAAGCGGAGAAGTTCTGTTTTTATTGCATATATCGACGTTTCAGCCGGATTAGAACGGTTTAACGTGTACATATTCCATCGGTAATATAAACTGAAAATCAGGAATATTTTAGTTAAGTTTAATGAAAACACATTGATTTTTATCATTTGTTATGGAAGCAACATCTTTATACGTCTTTTCTAGGGTCTAAAAAATACGAAACGTCGCTTTTATGATTTGAAGTTAAAATCCTCAAATTTGGCATAATAATGACTTTTTCATGTTTTTTATGTAGTTTGATATTACGTAAATATATTAATTTTTACCAATATTTCGATACTATTTCATGTAGTATCACGATATGTGATTTGGCCTTCAAATCTCAGATTTTCGCATAATATTGGATTTTAAGCAAGTTTTCTTGCATTTTGTTTCGTACTAAAAATCATCGAATTTAGCAATATTTTGACGTTTATCATCCACTTTTCCTTTATGTTATATAAACAAAATATCATCGAATTAGGCAATATTTTGCTGTTTTTCCACGTTTTTGTGAATTTTCAGTTTATTGCTATTAATTCATTAAATATACGATAAAAATAATGCAAACACATAATTGATTAGAAATTAAACTTGAACACTTCATTTTCAATCAACTATTTTTTTCTCGTTAAAATACTGAGTAAGATATTGGAAAGGGGAGAAGTTCTGTTTTTATTGCATATATCGACGTTTCAGCCGGATTAGAGCGGTTTTACGTATACATCTTCCATCGGTAATAATAACGGAAAATCAGGAACATTTTAGTTAACTCTAATGAAAACACATTGATTTTTATCATTTGTATTTGAAACAACATTGTCATATGTCTTTTCTTGGATCTAAATAATACGAAACCTCGCTCTATGATTTGAAGTTAAAATCCTCAAATATGGTAATATAGTGACTTTTTTCACGTTATTCATGTAGTGTGATTTTACGTATATATATTCGTTTTACCAATATTTCGATACTACTTCATGTTTTCTCACGATATGTGACTTGGCCTTCATATCTCAGAATTTCGCAAATTTTGCATTTTTAATCAAGTTTTCTTGCATTTTGTTTTGTACTAAAAATCATCGAATTTAGCAATATTTTGACCTTTATCATCCCCTTTTCCTTTATGATTTAAACAAAATATCATCGAATTAGGCAATATTTTGCCGTTTTTCCACGTTTTTGTGAATTATCAGTTTATTGTTATTTATTCATTAAATATACGAGACAAATTAGGGAAACACATAATTGATCAGAAAATAACCTTAAATACTTAATTTTCAATCATATATTTTTTTATCGTTGAAATACTGAGTAAGATATTGAAAAGGGGAGAAGTTCTGTTTTTATTGCATATACCAACGTTTCAGCCGGATGAGAAAAATTACCGTGTACATATTCCATCGGTAATATAAACCGAAAATCAGGAATATTTTAGTTAAGTTTAATGAAAACACATTGATTTTTATCATTTGTATTGGAAGCAACATCTTTATACGTATTTTCTAGGGTCTAAAAAATACGAAACGTCGCTTTTATGATTTGAAGTTGAAATCCTCAAATTTGGCATAATAATGACTTTTTAATGTTTTTTATGTAGTTTGATATTACGTAAATATATTCATTTTACCAATATTTCGATACTATTTCATGTAGTATCACGATATGTGATTTGGCCTTCAAATCTCAGATTTTCGCATAATATTGCATTTTAAGCAAGTTTTCTTGCATTTTGTTTCGTACTAAAAATCATCGAATTCAGCAATATTTTGACGTTTATCATCCCCTTTTCCTTTATGTGATATAAACAAAATATTATCGAATTAGGCAATATTTTGCTGTTTTTCCACGTTTTTGTGAATTTTCAGTTTATTGCTATTAATTCATAAATATACGATAAAAATAATGCAAACACATAATTGATTAGAAATTAACCTTAAACACTTCATTTTCAATCAACTATTTTTTTCTCGTTAAAATACTGAGTAAGATATTGGAAAAGGGAGAAGTTCTGTTTTTATTGCATATATCGACGTTTCAGCCGGATTAGAGCGGTTTTACGTGTACATCTTCCATCGGTAATATAAACGGAAAATCAGGAACATTTTAGTTAGTTCTAATGAAAACACATTGATTTTTATCATTTGCATTTGAAACAACATTGTCATATGTCTTTTCTTGGATCTAAATAATACCTCGCTCTATGATTTGAAGTTAAAATCCTCAAATATGGTAATATAGTGACTTTTTTCACGTTATTCATATAGTGTGATTTTACGTATATATATTCGTTTTACCAATATTTCGAAACTACTTCATGTTTTCTCACGATATGTGATTTGGCCTTCAAATCTCAGAATTTCGCAGATTTTGCATTTATAAGCATGTTTTCTTGCATTTTGTTTTGTACTAAAAATCATCGAATTTAGCAATATTTTGACCTTTATCAACCCCCTTTTCCTTTATGTGATTTAAACAAAATATCATCGAATTAGGCAATATTTTGCCGTTTTTCCACGTTTTTGTGAACTATCAATTTATTGTTATTTTTTCATTAAATATACGAGAAAAATTATGCAAACACATAATTGATCAGAAAATAACCTTAAATACTTCATTTTCAATCATATATTTGTTTCTCGTTAAAATACTGAGTAAGATATTTAAAAGGGGAGAAGCTCTGTTTTTATTGCATATATCGACGTTTCAGCCGGATTAGAACGGTTTAACGTGTACATATTCCATCGGTAATATAAACCGAAAATCAGGAATATTTTAGTTAAGTTTAATGAAAACACATTGATTTTTATCATTTGTATTGGAAGCAACATCTTTATACGTCTTTTCTAGGGTCTAAAAAATACGAAACGTTGCTTTTATGATTTGAATTTGAAATCCTCAAATTTTGCATAATAATGACATTTTCATGTTTTTTATGTAGTTTGATATTACGTAAATATATTCATTATTACCAATATTTCGATACTATTTCATGTAGTATCACGATATGTGATTTAGCCTTCAAATCTCAGATTTTCGCATAATATTGGATTTTAAGCAAGTTTTCTTGCATTTTGTTTCGTACTAAAAATCATCGAATTCGGCAATATTTTGACGTTTATCATCCCCTTTTCCTTTATGTGATATAAACAAAATATCATCGAATTAGGCAATATTTTGCTGTTTTTCCACGTTTTTGTGAATTTTCAGTTTATTGCTATTAATTCATTAAATATACGATAAAAATAATGCAAACACATAATTGATCAGAAAATAACCTTAAATACTTAATTTTCAATCATATATTTGTTTCTCGTTGAAATACTGAGTAAGATATTGGAAAGGGGAGAAGTTCTGTTTTTATTGCAGATATCGACGTTTCAGACGGATTAGAGCGGTTTTACGTGTACATCTTCCATCGGTAATATAAACGGAAAATCAGGAACATTTTAGTTAATTCTAATGAAAACACATTGATTTTTATCATTTGTATTTGAAACAACATTGTCATATGTCTTTTCTTGGATCTAAGTAATACCTCGCTCTATGATTTGAAGTTAAAATCCTCAAATATAGTAATATAGTGACTTTTTTCACGTTATTCATGTAATGTGATTTTACGTATATATATTCGTTTTTATAAATATTTCGATACTACTTCATATTTTCTCACGATATGTGATTTGGCCTTCAAATCTCAGAATTTCGCAAATTTTGCATTTTTAATCAAGTTTTCTTGCATTTTGTTTTGTACTAAAAATCATCGAATTTAGCAATATTTTGACCTTTACCATCCCCTTTTCCTTGATGTGATTTAAACAAAATATCATCGAATTAGGCAATATTTTGCCGTTTTTCCACGTTTTTGTGAATTATCAGTTTATTGTTATTTTTTCATTAAATATACGAGAAAAATTTTGCAAACACATAATTGATCAGAAAATAACCTTAAATACTTCATTTTCAATCATATATTTGCTTCTCGTTAAAATACTGAGTAAGATATTTAAAAGGGGAGAAGCTCTGTTTTTATTGCATATATCGACGTTTCAGCCGGATTAGAACGGTTTAACGTGTACATATTCCATCGGTAATATAAACTGAAAATCAGGAATATTTTAGTTAAGTTTAATGAAAACACATTTATTTTTATCATTTGTTATGGAAGCAACATCTTTATACGTCTTTTCTAGGGTCTAAAAAATACGAAACGTCACTTTAATGATTTGAAGTTAAAATCTTCAAATTTGGCATAATAATGACTTTTTCATGTTTTTTATGTAGTTTATTACGTAAATATATTCATTTTTACCAATATTTCGATACTATTTCATGTAGTATCACGATATGTGATTTAGCCTTCAAATCTCAGATTTTCGCATAATATTGGATTTTAAGCAAGTTTTCTTGCATTTTGTTTCGTACTAAAAATCATCGAATTCAGCAATATTTTGACGTTTATCATCCACTTTTCCTTTATGTGATATAAACAAAATATCATCGAATTAGGCAATATTTTGCTGTTTTTCCACGTTTTTGTGAATTTTCAGTTTATTGCTATTAATTCATTAAATATACGATAAAAATAATGCAAACACATAATTGATCAGAAAATAACCTTAAATACTTAATTTTCAATCATATATTTGTTTCTCGTTGAAATACTGAGTAAGATATTTAAAAGGGGAGAAGTTCTGTTTTTATTGCAGATATCGACGTTTCAGACGGATTAGAGCGGTTTTACGTGTACATCTTCCATCGGTAATATAAACGGAAAATCAGGAACATTTTAGTTAATTCTAATGAAAACACATTGATTTTTATCATTTGTATTTGAAACAACATTGTCAAATGTCTTTTCTTGGATCTAAATAATACCTCGCTCTATGATTTGAAGTTAAAATCCTCAAATATGGTAATATAGTGACTTTTTTCACGTTATTCATATAGTGTGATTTTACGTATATATATTCGTTTTACCAATATTTCGAAACTACTTCATGTTTTCTCACGATATGTGATTTGGCCTTCAAATCTCAGAATTTCGCAAATTTTGCATTTTTAATCAAGTTTTCTTGCATTTTGTTTTGTACTAAAAATCATCGAATTTAGCAATATTTTGACCTTTACCATCCCCTTTTCCTTTATGTGATTTAAACATAATATCATCGAATTAGGCAATATTTTGCCGTTTTTCCACGTTTTTGTGAATTATCAGTTTATTGTTATTTTTTCATTAAATATACGAGAAAAATTTTGCAAACACATAATTGATCAGAAAATAACCTTAAATACTTCATTTTCAATCATATATTTGCTTCTCGTTAAAATACTGAGTAAGATATTTAAAAGGGGAGAAGCTCTGTTTTTATTGCATATATCGACGTTTCAGCCGGATTAGAACGGTTTAACGTGTACATATTCCATCAGTAATATAAACCGAAAATCAGGAAAATTTTAGTTAAGTTTAATGAAAACACATTGATTTTTATCATTTGTATTGGAAGCAACATCTTTATACGTCTTTTCTAGGGTCTAAAAAATACGAAACGTCGCTTTTATGATTTGAAGTTGAAATCCTCAAATTTGGCATAATAATGACTTTTTCATGATTTTTATGTAGTTTGATATTACGTAAATATATTCATTTTTACCAATATTTCTATACTATTTCATGTAGTATCACGATATGTGATTTGGCCTTCAAATCTCAGATTTTCGCATAATATTGGATTTTAAGCAAGTTTTCTTGCATTTTGTTTCGTACTAAAAATCATCGAATTCAGCAATATTTTGACGTTTATCATCCCCTTTTCCTTTATGTGATATAAACAAAATATCATCGAATTAGGCAATATTTTGCTGTTTTTCCACGTTTTTGTGAATTTTCAGTTTATTGCTATTAATTCATTAAATATACGATAAAAATAATGCAAACACATAATTGATTAGAAATTAACCTTAAACACTTCATTTTCAATCAACTATTTTTTTTCTCGTTAAAATACTGAGTAAGATATTGGAAAGGGGAGAAGTTCTGTTTTTATTGCATATATCGACGTTTCAGCCGGATTAGAGTGGTTTTACGTGTACATCTTCCATCGGCAATATAAACGGAAAATCAGGAACATTTTAGTTAATTCTAATGAAAACACATTGATTTTTATCATTTGTATTTGAAACAACATTGTCATGTCTTTTCTTGGCTCTAAATATTACGAAACCTCGCTCTATGATTTGAAGTTAAAATCTTCAAATATGGTAATATAGTGACTTTTTTCACGTTATTCATGTAGTGTGATTTTACGTATATATATTCGTTTTTACCAATATTTCGATACTACTTCATGTTTTCTCACGATATGTGATTTGGCCTTCAAATCTCAGAATTTCGCAGATTTTGCATTTTTAAGCATGTTTTCTTGCATTTTGTTTTGTACTAAAAATCATCGAATTTAGCAATATTTTGACCTTCATCATCCCCTTTTCCTTCATGTTATTTAAACAAAATATCATCGAATTAGGCAATATTTTGCCGTTTTTCCACGTTTTTGTGAATTATCAGTTTATTGTTATTTTTTCATTAAATATACGAGAACAATTATGCAAACACATAACTGATCAGAAAATAACCTTAAATACTTCATTTTCAATCAACTCTTTGTTTCACGTTAAAATACTGAGTAAGATATTTTAAAGGGGAGAAGTTCTGTTTTTATTGCATATATCGACGTTTCAGACGGATTAGAGCGGTTTTACGTGTTCATCTTCCATCGGTAATATAAACGGAAAATCAGGAACATTTTAGTTAATTCTAATGAAAACACATTGATTTTTATCATTTGTATTTGAAACAACATTGTCATATGTCTTTTCTTGGATCTAAATAATACGAAACCTCGCTCTATGATTTGAAGTTAAAATCCTCAAATATGGTAATATAGTGACTTTTTTCACGTTATTCATGTAGTGTGATTTTACGTATATATATTCGTTTTTACCAATATTTCGATACTACTTCATGTTTTCTCACGATATGTGATTTGGCCTTCAAATCTCAGAATTTCGCAAATTTTGCATTTTTAAGCAAGTTTTCTTGCATTTTGTTTTGTACTAAAAATAATCGAATTTAGCAATATTTTGACCTTTATCATCCCCTTTTCCTTTATGTGATTTAAACAAAATATCATCGAATTAGGCAATATTTTGCCGTTTTTTCACGTTTTTGTGAATTATCAGGTTATTGTTATTTTTTCATTAAATATACGAGAACAATTATGCAAACACATAACTGATCAGAAAATAACCTTAAATACGTCATTTTCAATCAACTCTTTGTTTCTCGTTAAAATACTGAGTAAGATTTTGGAAAGGGGAGAAGTTCTGTTTTTATTGCATATATCGACGTTTCAGCCTGATTAGAACGGTTTAACGTGTACATATTCCATCGGTAATATAAACCGAAAATCAGGAATATTTTAGTTAAGTTTAATGAAAACACATTGATTTTTATCATTTGTATTTGAAACAACATTGTCATATGTCTTTTCTTGGATCTAAATAATACCTTGCTTTATGATTTGACGTTAAAATCCTCAAATATGGTAATATAGTGACTTTTTTCACGTTATTCATGTAGTGTGATTTTACGTATATATATTCGTTTTTATCAATATTTCGATACTACTTCATGTTTTCTCACGATATGTGATTTGGCCTTCAAATCTCAGAATTTCGCAAATTTTGCATTTTTAAGCAAGTTTTCTTGGATTTTGTTTTGTACTAAAAATCATCGAATTTAGCAATATTTTGACCTTTATCATCCCCTTTTCCTTCATGTGATTTTAACAAAATATCACTGAATTAGGCAATATTTTGCCGTTTTTTCACGTTTTTGTGAATTATCAGGTTATTGTTATTTTTTCATTAAATATACGAGAACAATTATGCAAACACATAACTGATCAGAAAATAACCTTAAATACGTCATTTTCAATCAACTCTTTGTTTCTCGTTAAAATACTGAGTAAGATTTTGGAAAGGGGAGAAGTTCTGTTTTTATTGCATATATCGACGTTTCAGCCTGATTAGAACGGTTTAACGTGTACATATTCCATCGGTAATATAAACTGAAAATCAGGAATATTTTAGTTAAGTTTAATGAAAACACATTGATTTTTATCATTTGTTATGGAAGCAACATCTTTATACGTCTTTTCTAGGGTCTAAAAAATACGAAACGTCGCTTTTATGATTTGAAGTTAAAATCCTCAAATTTGGCATAATAATGACTTTTTCATGTTTTTTATGTAGTTTGATATTACGTAAATATATTCATTTTTACCAATATTTCGATACTATTTCATGTAGTATCACGATATGTGATTTGGCCTTCAAATCTCAGATTTTCGCATAATATAGGATTTTAAGCAAGTTTTCTTGCATTTTGTTTCGTACTAAAAATCATCGAATTCAGCAATATTTTGACGTTTATCATCCACTTTTCCTTTATGTGATATAAACAAAATATCATCGAATTAGGCAATATTTTGCTGTTTTTCCACGTTTTTGTGAATTTTCAGTTTATTGCTATTAATTCATTAAATATACGATAAAAATAATGCAAACACATAATTGATTAGAAATTGAACTTGAACACTTCATTTTCAATCAACTATTTTTTTCTCGTTAAAATACTGAGTAAGATATTGGAAAGGGGAGAAGTTCTGTTTTTATTGCATATATCGACGTTTCAGCCGGATTAGAGAGGTTTTACGTATACATCTTCCATCGGTAATATAAACGGAAAATCAGGAACAGTTTAGTTAATTCTAATGAAAACACATTGATTTTTATCATTTGTATTTGAAACAACATTGTCATATGTCTTTTCTTGGATCTAAATAGTACGAAACCTCGCTCTATGATTTGAAGTTAAAATCCTCAAATATGGTAATATAGTGACTTTTTTCACGTTATTCATGTAGTGTGATTTTACGTATATATATTCGTTTTTACCAATATTTCGATACTACTTCATGTTTTCTCACGATATGTGATATGGCCTTCAAATCTCAGAATTTCGCAAATTTTGCATTTTTAAGCAAGTTTTCTTGCATTTTGTTTTGTACTAAAAATCATCGAATTTAGCAATATTTTGACCTTTATCATCCCCTTTTCCTTTTTGTGATTTAAACAAAATATCATCGAATTAGGCAATATTTTGCCGTTTTTCCACGTTTTTGTGAATTATCAATTTATTGTTATTTTTTCATTAAATATACGAGAAAAATTATGCAAACACATAATTGATCAGAAAATAACCTTAAATACTTCATTTTCAATCCTATATTTGTTTCTCGTTAAAATACTGAGTAAGATATTTAAAAGGGGAGAAGCTCTGTTTTTATTGCATATATCGACGTTTCAGCCGGATTAGAACGGTTTAACGTGTACATATTCCATCGGTAATATAAACCGAAAATCAGGAATATTTTAGTTAAGTTTAATGAAAACACATTGATTTTTATCATTTGTATTGGAAGCAACATCTTTATACGTCTTTTCTAGGGTCTAAAAAATACGAAACGTCGCTTTTATGATTTGAAGTTGAAATCCTCAAATTTGGCATAATAATGACTTTTTCATGTTTTTTATGTAGTTTGATATTACATAAATATATTCATTTTTACCAATATTTCGATACTATTTCATGTAGTATCACGATATGTGATTTGGCCTTCAAATCTCAGATTTTCGCATAATATTGGATTTTAAGCAAGTTTTCTTGCATTTTGTTTCGTACTAAAAATCATCGAATTCAGCAATATTTTGACGTTTATCATCCCCTTTTCCTTTATGTGATATAAACAAAATATCATCGAATTAGGCAATATTTTGCTGTTTTTCCACGTTTTTGTGAATTTTCAGTTTATTGCTATTAATTCATTAAATATACGATAAAAATAATGCAAACACATAATTGATTAGAAATTAACCTTAAACACTTCATTTTCAATCAACTATTTTTTTTCTCGTTAAAATACTGAGTAAGATATTGGAAAGGGGAGAAGTTCTGTTTTTATTGCATATATCGACGTTTCAGCCGGATTAGAGCGATTTTACGTGTACATCTTCCATCGGCAATATAAACGGAAAATCAGGAACATTTTAGTTAATTCTAATGAAAACACATTGATTTTTATCATTTGTATTTGAAACAACATTGTCATGTCTTTTCTTGGATCTAAATATTACGAAACCTCGCTCTATGATTTGAAGTTAAAATCCTCAAATATGGTAATATAGTGACTTTTTTCACGTTATTCATGTAGTGTGATTTTACGTATATATATTCGTTTTTACCAATATTTCGATACTACTTCATGTTTTCTCACGATATGTGATTTGGCCTTCAAATCTCAGAATTTCGCTGATTTTGCATTTTTAAGCAAGTTTCCTTGCATTTTGTTTTGTACTAAAAATCATCGAATTTAGCAATATTTTGACCTTTATCATCCCCTTTTCCTTCATGTGATTTAAACAAAATATTATCGAATTAGGTAATATTTTGCCGTTTTTCCACGTTTTTGTGAATTATCAGTTTATTGTTTTTTTTCATTAAATATACGAGAACAAATATGCAAACACATAATTGATCAGAAAATAACCTTAAATACTTCATTTTCAATCAACTCTTTGTTTCTCGTTAAAATACTTAGAAAGATATTTAAAACGGGAGAAGTTCTGTTTTTATTCCATGTATCGACGTTTCAGCCGGATTAGAGCGATTTTACGTGTACATCTTCCATCGGTAATAATAACGGAAAATCAGGAACATTTTAGTTAATTCTAATGAAAACACATTTATTTTTATCATTTGTATTTGAAACAACATTGTCATATGTCTTTTCTTGGATCTAAATAATACGAAACCTCGCTCTATGATTTGAAGTTAAAATCCTCAAATATGGTAATATAGTGACTTTTTTCACGTTATTCATGTAGTGTGATTTTACGTATATATATTCGTTTTTACCAATATTTCGATACTACTTCATGTTTTCTCACGATATGTGATTTGGCCTTCAAATCTCAGAATTTCGCAAATTTTGCATTTCTAAGCAAGTTTTCTTGCATTTTGTTTTGTACTAAAAATCATCGAATTTAGCAATATTTTGACCTTTATCATCCCCTTTTCCTTTATGTGATTTAAACAAAATATCATCGAATTAGGCAATATTTTGCCGTTTTTCCACGTTTTTGTGAATTATCAGGTTATTGGTTTTTTTTCATTAAATATACGAGAACAATTATGCAAACACATAACTGATCAGAAAATAACCTTAAATACTTCATTTTCAATCAACTCTTTGTTTCTCGTTAAAATACTGAGTAAGATTTTGGAAAGGGGAGAAGTTCTGTTTTTATTGCATATATCGACGTTTCAGCCTGATTAGAACGGTTTAACGTGTACATATTCCATCGGTAATATAAACCGAAAATCAGGAATATTTTAGTTAAGTTTAATGAAAACATATTGATTTTTATCATTTGTATTTGAAACAACATTGTCATATGTCTTTTCTTGGATCTAAATAATATCTCGCTCTATGATTTGAAGTTAAAATCCTCAAATATGGTAATATAGTGACTTTTTTCACGTTATTCATGTAGTGTGATTTTACGTATATATATTCGTTTTTATCAATATTTCGATACTACTTCATGTTTTCTCACGATATGTGATTTGGCCTTCAAATCTCAGAATTTCGCAAATTTTGCATTTTTAAGCAAGTTTTCTTGGATTTTGTTTTGTACTAAAAATCATCGAATTTAGCAATATTTTGACCTTTATCATACCCTTTTCCTTCATGTGATTTAAACAAAATATCACTGAATTAGGCAATATTTTGCCGTTTTTCTACGTTTTTGTGAATTATCAGTTTATTGTTATTTTTTCATTAAATATACGAGAACAATTATGCAAACACATAACTGAACAGAAAATAACCTTAAATACTTAATTTTCAATCAACTCTTTGTTTCTCGTTAAAATACTGAGTAAGATATTTAAAAGGGGAGAAGTTCTGTTTTTATTGCATATATCGACGTATCAGACGGATTAGAGCGGTTTTACGTGTACATCTTCCATCGGTAATATAAACGAAAAATCAGGAACATTTTAGTTAATTCTAATGAAAACACATTGATTTTTATCATTTGTATTTGAAACAACATTGTCATATGTCTTTTCTTGATCTAAATAATACGAAACCTTGCTCTATGATTTGAAGTTAAAATCCTCAAATATGGTAATATAGTGACTTTTTTCACGTTATTCATGTAGTGTGATTTTACGTATATATATTCGTTTTTACCAATATTTCGATACTACTTCATGTTTTCTCACGATATGTGACTTGGCCTTCAAATCTCAGAATTTCGCAAATTTGGCATTTTTAATCAAGTTTTCTTGCATTTTGTTTTGTACTAAAAATCATCGAATTTAGCAATATCATCTTTATCATCCCCTTTTCCTTTATGTGATTAAACAAAATATCATCGAATTAGGCAATATTTTGCCGTTTTTCCACGTTTTTGTGAATTATCAGTTTATTGTTATTTTTTCAATGAATATACGAGAAAAATTATGCAAACACATAATTGATCAGAAAATAACCTTAAATACTTAATTTTCAATCATATATTTGTTTCTCGTTGAAATACTGAGTAAGATATTTAAAAGCGGAGAAGTTCTGTTTTTATTGCATATATCGACGTTTCAGCCGGATTAGAACGGTTTAACGTGTACATATTCCATCGGTAATATAAACTGAAAATCAGGAATATTTTAGTTAAGTTTAATGAAAACACATTGATTTTTATCATTTGTTATGGAAGCAACATCTTTATACGTCTTTTCTACGGTCTAAAAAATACGAAACGTCGCTTTTATGATTTGAAGTTAAAATCCTCAAATTTGGCATAATAATGACTTTTTCATGTTTTTTATGTAGTTTGATATTACATAAATATATTCATTTTTACCAATATTTCGATACTATTTCATGTAGTATCACGATATGTGATTTGGCCTTCAAATCTCAGATTTTCGCATAATATTGGATTTTAAGCAAGTTTTCTTGCATTTTGTTTCGTACTAAAAATCATCGAATTCAGCAATATTTTGACGTTTATCATCCACTTTTCCTTTATGTGATATAAACAAAATATCATCGAATTAGGCAATATTTTGCTGTTTTTCCACGTTTTTGTGAATTTTCAGTTTATTGCTATTAATTCAATAAATATACGATAAAAATAATGCAAACACATAATTGATTAGAAATTAAACTTGAACACTTCATTTTCAATCAACTATTTTTTTCTCGTTAAAATACTGAGTAAGATATTGGAAAGGGGAGAAGTTCTGTTTTTATTGCATATATCGACGTTTCAGCCGGATTAGAGCGGTTTTACGTATACATCTTCCATCGGTAATATAAACGGAAAATCAGGAACAGTTTAGTTAATTCTAATGAAAACACATTGATTTTTATCATTTGTATTTGAAACAACATTGTCATATGTCTTTTCTTGGATCTAAATAGTACGAAACCTCGCTCTATGATTTGAAGTTAAAATCCTCAAATATGGTAATATAGTGACTTTTTTCACGTTATTCATGTAGTGTGATTTTACGTATATATATTCGTTTTTACCAATATTTCGATACTACTTCATGTTTTCTCACGAAATGTGATATGGCCTTCAAATCTCAGAATTTCGCAAATTTTGCATTTTTAAGCAAGTTTTCTTGCATTTTGTTTTGTACTAAAAATCATCGAATTTAGCAATATTTTGACCTTTATCATCCCCTTTTCCTTCATGTGATTTAAACAAAATATCATCGAATTAGGCAATATTTTGCCGTTTTTCCACGTTTTTGTGAATTATCAATTTATTGTTATTTTTTCATTAAATATACGAGAAAAATTATGAAAACACATAATTGATCAGAAAATAACCTTAAATACTTCATTTTCATTCATATATTTGTTTCTCGTTAAAATACTGAGTAAGATATTTAAAAGTGGAGAAGCTCTGTTTTTATTGCATATATCGACGTTTCAGCCGGATTAGAACGGTTTAACGTGTACATATTCCATCGGTAATATAAACCGAAAATCAGGAATATTTTAGTTAAGTTTAATGAAAACACATTGATTTTTATCATTTGTATTGGAAGCAACATCTTTATACGTCTTTTCTAGGGTCTAAAAAATACGAAACGTCGCTTTTATGATTTGAATTTGAAATCCTCAAATTTGGCATAATAATGACTTTTTCATGTTTTTTATGTAGTTTGATATTACGTAAATATATTCATTTTTACCAATATTTCGATACTATTTCATGTAGTATCACGATATGTGATTTGGCCTTCAAATCTCAGATTTTCGCATAATATTGGATTTTAAGCAAGTTTTCTTGCATTTTGTTTCGTACTAAAAATCATCGAATTCAGCAATATTTTGACGTTTATCATCCCCTTTTCCTTTATGTGATATAAACAAAATATCATCGAATTAGGCAATATTTTGCTGTTTTTCCACGGTTTTGTGAATTTTCAGTTTATTGCTATTAATTCATTAAATATACGATAAAAATAATGCAAACACATAATTGATCAGAAAATAACCTTAAATACTTAATTTTCAATCATATATTTGTTTCTCGTTGAAATACTGAGTAAGATATTTAAAAGGGGAAAAGTTCTGTTTTTATTGCATATATCGACGTTTCAGACGGATTAGAGCGGTTTTACGTGTACATCTTCCATCGGTAATATAAACGGAAAATCAGGAACATTTTAGTTAATTCTAATAAAAACACATTGATTTTTATCATTTGTATTTGAAACAACATTGTCATATGTCTTTTCTTGGATCAAAATAATACCTCGCTCTATGATTTGAAGTTAAAATCCTCAAATATGGTAATATAGTGACTTTTTCACGTTATTCATGTAATGTGATTTTACGTATATATATTCGTTTTTACCAATATTTCGATACTACTTCATGTTTTCTCACGATATGTGATTTGGCCTTCAAATCTCAGAATTTCGCAAATTTTGCATTTTTAAGCAAGTTTTCTTGCATTTTGTTTCGTACTAAAAATCATCGAATTCAGCAATATTTTGACGTTTATCATCCCCTTTTCCTTTATGTGATATAAACAAAATATCATCGAATTAGGCAATATTTTGCTGTTTATCCACGTTTTTGTGAATTTTCAGTTTATTGCTATTAATTCATTAAATATACGATAAAAATAATGCAAACACATAATTGATTAGAAATTAACCTTAAACACTTCATTTTCAATCAACTATTTTTTTTCTCGTTAAAATACTGAGTAACATATTGGAAAGGGGAGAAGTTCTGTTTTTATTGCATATATCGACGTTTCAGCCGGATTAGAGCGGTTTTACGTGTACATCTTCCATCGGCAATATAAACGGAAAATCAGGAACATTTTAGTTTATTCTAATGAAAACACATTGATTTTTATCATTTGTATTTGAAACAACATTGTCATGTCTTTTCTTGGATCTAAATATTACGAAACCTCGCTCTATGATTTGAAGTTAAAATCCTCAAATATGGTAATATAGTGACTTTTTTCACGTTATTCATGTAGTGTGATTTTACGTATATATATTCGTTTTTACCAATATTTCGATACTACTTCATGTTTTCTCACGATATGTGATTTGGCCTTCAAATCTCAGAATTTCCCTGATTTTGCATTTTTAAGCAAGTTTTCTTGCATTTTGTTTTGTACTAAAAATCATCGAATTTAGCAATATTTTGACCTTTATCATCCCCTTTTCCTTCATGTGATTTAAACAAAATATTATCGAATTAGGTAATATTTTTCCGTTTTTCCACGTTTTTGTGAATTATCAGTTTATTGTTTTTTTTTCATTAAATATACGAGAACAAATATGCAAACACATAATTGATCAGAAAATAACCTTAAATACTTCATTTTCAATCAACTCTTTGTTTCTCGTTAAAATACTTAGAAAGATATTTAAAAGGGGAGAAGTTCTGTTTTTATTACATGTATCGCCGTTTCAGCCGGATTAGAGCGATTTTACGTGTACATCTTCGATCGGTAATAATAACGGAAAATCAGGAACATTTTAGTTAACTCTAATGAAAACACATTGATTTTTATCATTTGTATTTGAAACAACATTGTCATATGTCTTTTCTTGGATCTAAATAATACGAAACCTCGCTCTATGATTTGAAGTTAAAATCCTCAAATATGGTAATATAGTGACTTTTTTCACGTTATTCATGTAGTGTGAATTTACGTATATATATTCGTTTTTATCAATATTTCGATACCACTTCATGTTTTCTCACGATATGTGATTTGGCCTTCAAATCTCAGAATTTCGCTGATTTTGCATTTTTAAGCAAGTTTTCTAGCATTTTGTTTTGTACTAAAAATCATCGAATTTAGCAATATTTTGACCTTTATCATCCCCTTTTCCTTTATGTGATTTAAACAAAATATCATCGAATTAGGCAATATTTTGCCGTTTTTCCACGTTTCTGTGAATTATCAGTTTATTGTTATTTTTTCATTAAATATACGAGAAAAATTATGCAAACACATAATTGATCAGAAAAAACCTTAAATACTTCATTTTCAATCATATATTTGTTTCTCGTTAAAATACTGAGTAAGATATTTAAAAGGGGAGAAGCTCTGTTTTTATTGCTTATATCGACGTTTCAGCCGGATTAGAACGGTTTAACGTGTACATATTCCATCGGTAATATAAACCGAAAATCAGGAATATTTTAGTTAAGTTTAATGAAAACACATTGATTTTTGTCATTTGTATTGGAAGCAACATCTTTATACGTCTTTTCTAGGGTCTAAAAAATACGAAACGTTGCTTTTATGATTTGAAGTTAAAATCCTCAAATTTGGCGTAATAATGACTTTTTCATGTTTTTTATGTAGTTTGATATTACATAAATATATTCATTTTTACCAATATTTCAATACTATTTCATGTAGTATCACGATATGTGATTTGGCCTTCAAATCTCAGATTTTCGCATAATATTGGATTTTAAGCAAGTTTTCTTGCATTTTGTTTCGTACTAAAAATCATCGAATTCAGCAATATTTTGAAGTTTATCATCCCCTTTTCCTTTATGTGATATAAACAAAATATTATCGAATTAGGCAATATTTTGCTGTTTTTCCACGTTTTTGTGAAATTTCAGTTTATTGCTATTAATTCATTAAATATACGATAAAAATAATGCAAACAAATAATTGATTAGAAATTAACCTTAAACACTTCATTTTCAATCAACTATTTTTTTTCTCGTTAAAATACTGAGTAAGATATTGGAAAAGGGAGAAGTTCTGTTTTTATTGCATATATCGACGTTTCAGCCGGATTAGAGCGGTTTTACGTGTACATCTTCCATCGGTAATATAAACGGAAAAATCAGGAACATTTTAGTTAATTCTAATGAAAACACATTGATTTTTATCATTTGCATTTCAAACAACATTGTCATATGTCTTTTCTTGTATCTAAATAATACCTCGCTCTATGATTTGAAGTTAAAATCCTCAAATATGGTCATATAGTGACTTTTTTCACGTTATTCATGTAGTGTGATTTTACGTATATATATTCGTTTTTACCAATATTTCGATACCACTTCATGTTTTCTCACGATATGTGATTTGGCCTTCAAATCTCAGAATTTCGCTGATTTTGCATTTTTAAGCAAGTTTTCTTGCATTTTGTTTTGTACTAAAAATCATCGAATTTAGCAATATTTTGACCTTTATCATCCCCTTTTCCTTCATGTGATTTAAACAAAATATTATCGAATTAGGTAATATTTTGCCGTTTTTCCACGTTTTTGTGAATTATCAGTTTATTGTTTTTTTTTCATTAAATATACGAGAACAAATATGCAAACACATAATTGATCAGAAAATAACCATAAATACTTCATTTTCAATCAACTCTTTGTTTCTCGTTAAAATACTGAGTAAGATATTTAAAAGGGGAGAAATTCTGTTTTTATTCCATGTATCGACGTTTCAGCCGGATTAGAGCGATTTTACGTGTACATCTTCCATCGGTAATAATAACGGAAAATCAGGAACATTTTAGTTAATTCTAATGAAAACACATTGATTTTTATCATTTGTATATGAAACAACATTGTCATGTCTTTTCTTGGATCTAAATATTACGAAACCTCGCTCTATGATTTGAAGTTAAAATCCTCAAATATGGTAATATAGTGACTTTTTTCACGTTATTCATGTAGTGTGATTTTTCGTATATATATATTCGTTTTTATCAATATTTCGATACTACTTCATGTTTTCTCACGTTATGTGATTTGGCCTTCAAATCTCAGAATTTCGCAAATTTTGCATTTTTAATCAAGTTTTATTGCATTTTGTTTTGTACTAAAAATCATGGAATTTAGCAATATTTTGACCTTTATCATTCCCTTTTCCTTCATGTGATTTAAAGAAAATATCATCGAATTAGGCAATATTTTGCCGTTTTTCCACGTTTTTGTGAATTATCAATTTATTGTTTTTTTTCATTAAATATACGAGAACAAATATGCAAACACATAATTGATCAGAAAATAACCTTAAATACTTCATTTTCAATCAACTCTTTGTTTCTCGTTAAAATACTGAGTAAGATATTTAAAAGGGGAGAAGTTCTGTTTTTATTGCATATATCGACGTTTCAGACGGATTAGAGCGGTTTTACGTGTACATCTTCCATCGGTAATATAAACGGAAAATCAGGAACATTTTAGTTAATTCTAATGAAAATACATTGATTTTTATCATTTGTATTTGAAACAACATTGTCATGTCTTTTCTTGGATCTAAATATTACGAAACCTCGCTCTATGATTTGAAGTTAAAATCCTCAAATATGGTAATATAGTGACTTTTTTCACGTTATTCATGTAGTGTGATTTTACGTATATATATTCGTTTTTACCAATATTTCGATACTACTTCATGTTTTCTCACGATATGTGATTTGGCCTTCAAATCTCAGAATTTCCCTGATTTTGCATTTTTAAGCAAGTTTTCTTGCATTTTGTTTTGTACTAAAAATCATCGAATTTAGCAATATTTTGACCTTTATCATCCCCTTTTCCTTCATGTGATTTAAACAAAATATTATCGAATTAGGTAATATTTTTCCGTTTTTCCACGTTTTTGTGAATTATCAGTTTATTGTTTTTTTTTCATTAAATATACGAGAACAAATATGCAAACACATAATTGATCAGAAAATAACCTTAAATACTTCATTTTCAATCAACTCTTTGTTTCTCGTTAAAATACTTAGAAAGATATTTAAAAGGGGAGAAGTTCTGTTTTTATTACATGTATCGCCGTTTCAGCCGGATTAGAGCGATTTTACGTGTACATCTTCGATCGGTAATAATAACGGAAAATCAGGAACATTTTAGTTAACTCTAATGAAAACACATTGATTTTTATCATTTGTATTTGAAACAACATTGTCATATGTCTTTTCTTGGATCTAAATAATACGAAACCTCGCTCTATGATTTGAAGTTAAAATCCTCAAATATGGTAATATAGTGACTTTTTTCACGTTATTCATGTAGTGTGAATTTACGTATATATATTCGTTTTTATCAATATTTCGATACCACTTCATGTTTTCTCACGATATGTGATTTGGCCTTCAAATCTCAGAATTTCGCTGATTTTGCATTTTTAAGCAAGTTTTCTAGCATTTTGTTTTGTACTAAAAATCATCGAATTTAGCAATATTTTGACCTTTATCATCCCCTTTTCCTTTATGTGATTTAAACAAAATATCATCGAATTAGGCAATATTTTGCCGTTTTTCCACGTTTTTGTGAATTATCAGTTTATTGTTATTTTTTCATTAAATATACGAGAAAAATTATGCAAACACATAATTGATCAGAAAAAACCTTAAATACTTCATTTTCAATCATATATTTGTTTCTCGTTAAAATACTGAGTAAGATATTTAAAAGGGGAGAAGCTCTGTTTTTATTGCTTATATCGACGTTTCAGCCGGATTAGAACGGTTTAACGTGTACATATTCCATCGGTAATATAAACCGAAAATCAGGAATATTTTAGTTAAGTTTAATGAAAACACATTGATTTTTGTCATTTGTATTGGAAGCAACATCTTTATACGTCTTTTCTAGGGTCTAAAAAATACGAAACGTTGCTTTTATGATTTGAAGTTAAAATCCTCAAATTTGGCGTAATAATGACTTTTTCATGTTTTTTATGTAGTTTGATATTACATAAATATATTCATTTTTACCAATATTTCAATACTATTTCATGTAGTATCACGATATGTGATTTGGCCTTCAAATCTCAGATTTTCGCATAATATTGGATTTTAAGCAAGTTTTCTTGCATTTTGTTTCGTACTAAAAATCATCGAATTCAGCAATATTTTGAAGTTTATCATCCCCTTTTCCTTTATGTGATATAAACAAAATATTATCGAATTAGGCAATATTTTGCTGTTTTTCCACGTTTTTGTGAAATTTCAGTTTATTGCTATTAATTCATTAAATATACGATAAAAATAATGCAAACAAATAATTGATTAGAAATTAACCTTAAACACTTCATTTTCAATCAACTATTTTTTTTCTCGTTAAAATACTGAGTAAGATATTGGAAAGGGGAGAAGTTCTGTTTTTATTGCATATATCGACGTTTCAGCCGGATTAGAGCGGTTTTACGTGTACATCTTCCATCGGTAATATAAACGGAAAAATCAGGAACATTTTAGTTAATTCTAATGAAAACACATTGATTTTTATCATTTGCATTTCAAACAACATTGTCATATGTCTTTTCTTGTATCTAAATAATACCTCGCTCTATGATTTGAAGTTAAAATCCTCAAATATGGTCATATAGTGACTTTTTTCACGTTATTCATGTAGTGTGATTTTACGTATATATATTCGTTTTTACCAATATTTCGATACCACTTCATGTTTTCTCACGATATGTGATTTGGCCTTCAAATCTCAGAATTTCGCTGATTTTGCATTTTTAAGCAAGTTTTCTTGCATTTTGTTTTGTACTAAAAATCATCGAATTTAGCAATATTTTGACCTTTATCATCCCCTTTTCCTTCATGTGATTTAAACAAAATATTATCGAATTAGGTAATATTTTGCCGTTTTTCCACGTTTTTGTGAATTATCAGTTTATTGTTTTTTTTCATTAAATATACGAGAACAAATATGCAAACACATAATTGATCAGAAAATAACCATAAATACTTCATTTTCAATCAACTCTTTGTTTCTCGTTAAAATACTGAGTAAGATATTTAAAAGGGGAGAAATTCTGTTTTTATTCCATGTATCGACGTTTCAGCCGGATTAGAGCGATTTTACGTGTACATCTTCCATCGGTAATAATAACGGAAAATCAGGAACATTTTAGTTAATTCTAATGAAAACACATTGATTTTTATCATTTGTATATGAAACAACATTGTCATGTCTTTTCTTGGATCTAAATATTACGAAACCTCGCTCTATGATTTGAAGTTAAAATCCTCAAATATGGTAATATAGTGACTTTTTTCACGTTATTCATGTAGTGTGATTTTTCGTATATATATATTCGTTTTTATCAATATTTCGATACTACTTCATGTTTTCTCACGTTATGTGATTTGGCCTTCAAATCTCAGAATTTCGCAAATTTTGCATTTTTAATCAAGTTTTATTGCATTTTGTTTTGTACTAAAAATCATGGAATTTAGCAATATTTTGACCTTTATCATTCCCTTTTCCTTCATGTGATTTAAAGAAAATATCATCGAATTAGGCAATATTTTGCCGTTTTTCCACGTTTTTGTGAATTATCAATTTATTGTTTTTTTTCATTAAATATACGAGAACAAATATGCAAACACATAATTGATCAGAAAATAACCTTAAATACTTCATTTTCAATCAACTCTTTGTTTCTCGTTAAAATACTGAGTAAGATATTTAAAAGGGGAGAAGTTCTGTTTTTATTGCATATATCGACGTTTCAGACGGATTAGAGCGGTTTTACGTGTACATCTTCCATCGGTAATATAAACGGAAAATCAGGAACATTTTAGTTAATTCTAATGAAAATACATTGATTTTTATCATTTGTATTTGAAACAACATTGTCATGTCTTTTCTTGGATCTAAATATTACGAAACCTCGCTCTATGATTTGAAGTTAAAATCCTCAAATATGGTAATATAGTGACTTTTTTCACGTTATTCATGTAGTGTGATTTTACGTATATATATTCGTTTTTACCAATATTTCGATACTACTTCATGTTTTCTCACGATATGTGATTTGGCCTTCAAATCTCAGAATTTCCCTGATTTTGCATTTTTAAGCAAGTTTTCTTGCATTTTGTTTTGTACTAAAAATCATCGAATTTAGCAATATTTTGACCTTTATCATCCCCTTTTCCTTCATGTGATTTAAACAAAATATTATCGAATTAGGTAATATTTTGCCGTTTTTCCACGTTTTTGTGAATTATCAGTTTATTGTTTTTTTTCATTAAATATACAAGAACAAATATGCAAACACATAATTGATCAGAAAATAACCTTAAATACTTCATTTTCAATCAACTCTTTGTTTCTCGTTAAAATACTGAGTAAGATATTTAAAAGGGGAGAAGTTCTGTTTTTATTCCATGTATCGACGTTTCAGCCGGATTAGAGCGATTTTACGTGTACATCTTCCATCGGTAATAATAACGGAAAATCAGGAACATTTTAGTTAATTCTAATGAAAACACATTGATTTTTATCATTTGTATATGAAACAACATTGTCATGTCTTTTCTTGGATCTAAATATTACGAAACCTCGCTCTATGATTTGAAGTTAAAATCCTCAAATATGGTAATATAGTGACTTTTTTCACGTTATTCATGTAGTGTGATTTTTCGTATATATATTCGTTTTTATCAATATTTCGATACTACTTCATGTTTTCTCACGATATGTGATTTGGCCTTCAAATCTCAGAATTTCGCAAATTTTGCATTTTTAATCAAGTTTTATTGCATTTTGTTTTGTACTAAAAATCATGGAATTTAGCAATATTTTGACCTTTATCATTCCCTTTTCCTTCATGTGATTTAAAGAAAATATCATCGAATTAGGCAATATTTTGCCGTTTTTCCACGTTTTTGTGAATTATCAATTTATTGTTTTTTTTCATTAAATATACGAGAACAAATATGCAAACACATAATTGATCAGAAAATAACCTTAAATACTTAATTTTCAATCAACTCTTTGTTTCTCGTTAAAATACTGAGTAAGATATTTAAAAGGGGAGAAGTTCTGTTTTTATTGCATATATCGACGTTTCAGACGGATTAGAGCGGTTTTACGTGTACATCTTCCATCGGTAATATAAACGGAAAATCAGGAACATTTTAGTTAATTCTAATGAAAATACATTGATTTTTATCATTTGTATTTGAAACAACATTGTCATGTCTTTTCTTGGATCTAAATATTACGAAACCTCGCTCTATGATTTGAAGTTAAAATCCTCAAATATGGTAATATAGTGACTTTTTTCACGTTATTCATGTAGTGTGATTTTACGTATATATATTCGTTTTTACCAATATTTCGATACTACTTCATGTTTTCTCACGATATGTGACTTGGCCTTCAAATCTCAGAATTTCCCTGATTTTGCATTTTTAAGCAAGTTTTCTTGCATTTTGTTTTGTACTAAAAATCATCGAATTTAGCAATATTTTGACCTTTATCATCCCCTTTTCCTTCATGTGATTTAAACAAAATATTATCGAATTAGGTAATATTTTTCCGTTTTTCCAAGTTTTTGTGAATTATCAGTTTATTGTTTTTTTTTTCATTAAATATACGAGAACAAATATGCAAACACATAATTGATCAGAAAATAACCTTAAATACTTCATTTTCAATCAACTCTTTGTTTCTCGTTAAAATACTTAGAAAGATATTTAAAAGGGGAGAAGTTCTGTTTTTATTACATGTATCGCCGTTTCAGCCGGATTAGAGCGATTTTACGTGTACATCTTCCATCGGTAATAATAACGGAAAATCAGGAACATTTTAGTTAACTCTAATGAAAACACATTGATTTTTATCATTTGTATTTGAAACAACATTGTCATATGTCTTTTCTTGGATCTAAATAATACGAAACCTCGCTCTATGATTTGAAGTTAAAATCCTCAAATATGGTAATATAGTGACTTTTTTCACGTTATTCATGTAGTGTGAATTTACGTATATATATTCGTTTTTATCAATATTTCGATACCACTTCATGTTTTCTCACGATATGTGATTTGGCCTTCAAATCTCAGAATTTCGCAAATTTTGCATTTTTAAGCAAGTTTTCTAGCATTTTGTTTTGTACTAAAAATCATCGAATTTAGCAATATTTTGACCTTTATCATCCCCTTTTCCTTAATGTGATTTAAACAAAATATCATCGAATTAGGCAATATTTTGCCGTTTTTCCACGTTTTTGTGAATTATCAGTTTATTGTTATTTTTTCATTAAATATACGAGAAAAATTATGCAAACACATAATTGATCAGAAAATAACCTTAAATACTTCATTTTCAATCATATATTTGTTTCTCGTTAAAATACTGAGTAAGATATTTAAAAGGGGAGAAGCTCTGTTTTTATTGCATATATCGACGTTTCAGCGGGATTAGAACGGTTTAACGTGTACATATTCCATCGGTAATATAAACCGAAAATCAGGAATATTTTAGTTAAGTTTAATGAAAACACATTGATTTTTGTCATTTGTATTGGAAGCAACATCTTTATACGTCTTTTCTAGGGTCTAAAAAATACGAAACGTTGCTTTTATGATTTGAAGTTAAAATCCTCAAATTTGGCGTAATAATGACTTTTTCATGTTTTTTATGTAGTTTGATATTACATAAATATATTCATTTTTACCAATATTTCAATACTATTTCATGTAGTATCACGATATGTGATTTGGCCTTCAAATCTCAGATTTTCGCATAATATTGGATTTTAAGCAAGTTTTCTTGCATTTTGTTTCGTACTAAAAATCATCGAATTCAGCAATATTTTGACGTTTATCATCCCCTTTTCCTTTATGTGATATAAACAAAATATTATCGAATTAGGCAATATTTTGCTGTTTTTCCACGTTTTTGTGAAATTTCAGTTTATTGCGATTAATTCATTAAATATACGATAAAAATAATGCAAACAAATAATTGATTAGAAATTAACCTTAAACACTTCATTTTCAATCAACTATTTTTTTTCTCGTTAAAATACTGAGTAAGATATTGGAAAGGGGAGAAGTTCTGTTTTTATTGCATATATCGACGTTTCAGCCGGATTAGAGCGGTTTTACGTGTACATCTTCCATCGGTAATATAAACGGAAAAATCAGGAACATTTTAGTTAATTCTAATGAAAACACATTGATTTTTATCATTTGCATTTCAAACAACATTGTCATATGTCTTTTCTTGTATCTAAATAATACCTCGCTCTATGATTTGAAGTTAAAATCCTCAAATATGGTAATATAGTGACTTTTTTCACGTTATTCATGTAGTGTGATTTTACGTATATATATTCGTTTTTACCAATATTTCGATACTACTTCATGTTTTCTCACGATATGTGATTTGGCCTTCAAATCTCAGAATTTCGCTGATTTTGCATTTTTAAGCAAGTTTTCTTGCATTTTGTTTTGTACTAAAAATCATCGAATTTAGCAATATTTTGACCTTTATCATCCCCTTTTCCTTCATGTGATTTAAACAAAATATTATCGAATTAGGTAATATTTTGCCGTTTTTCCACGTTTTTGTGAATTATCAGTTTATTGTTTTTTTTCATTAAATATACAAGAACAAATATGCAAACACATAATTGATCAGAAAATAACCTTAAATACTTCATTTTCAATCAACTCTTTGTTTCTCGTTAAAATACTGAGTAAGATATTTAAAAGGGGAGAAGTTCTGTTTTTATTCCATGTATCGACGTTTCAGCCGGATTAGAGCGATTTTACGTGTACATCTTCCATCGGTAATAATAACGGAAAATCAGGAACATTTTAGTTAATTCTAATGAAAACACATTGATTTTTATCATTTGTATTTGAAACAACATTGTCATGTCTTTTCTTGGATCTAAATATTACGAAACCTCGCTCTATGATTTGAAGATAAAATCCTCAAATATGGTAATATAGTGACTTTTTTCACGTTATTCATGTAGTGTGATTTTTCGTATATATATTCGTTTTTATCAATATTTCGATACTACTTCATGTTTTCTCACGATATGTGATTTGGCCTTCAAATCTCAGAATTTCGCAAATTTTGCATTTTTAATCAAGTTTTATTGCATTTTGTTTTGTACTAAAAATCATGGAATTTAGCAATATTTTGACCTTTATCATTCCCTTTTCCTTCATGTGATTTAAAGAAAATATCATCGAATTAGGCAATATTTTGCCGTTTTTCCACGTTTTTGTGAATTATCAATTTATTGTTTTTTTTCATTAAATATACGAGAACAAATATGCAAACACATAATTGATCAGAAAATAACCTTAAATACTTCATTTTCAATCAACTCTTTGTTTCTCGTTAAAATACTGAGTAAGATATTTAAAAGGGGAGAAGTTCTGTTTTTATTCCATGTATCGACGTTTCAGCCGGATTAGAGCGATTTTACGTGTACATCTTCCATCGGTAATAATAACGGAAAATCAGGAACATTTTAGTTAATTCTAATGAAAACACATTGATTTTTATCATTTGTATATGAAACAACATTGTCATGTCTTTTCTTGGATCTAAATATTACGAAACCTCGCTCTATGATTTGAAGTTAAAATCCTTAAATATGGTAATATAGTGACTTTTTCACGTTATTCATGTAGTGTGATTTTACGTATATATATTCGTTTTTATCACTATTTCGATACTACTTCATGTTTTCTCACGATATGTGATTTGGCCTTCAAATCTCAGAATTTCGCTGATTTTGCATTTTTAAGCAAGTTTTCTTGCATTTTGTTTTGTACTAAAAATCATCGAATTTAGCAATATTTTGACCTTTATCATCCCCTTTTCCTTCATGTGATTTAAACAAAATATTATCGAATTAGGTAATATTTTGCCGTTTTTCCACGTTTTTGTGAATTATCAGTTTATTGTTTTCTTTCATTAAATATACAAGAACAAATATGCAAACACATAATTGATCAGAAAATAACCTTAAATACTTCATTTTCAATCAACTCTTTGTTTCTCGTTAAAATACTGAGTAAGATATT
Source organism: Procambarus clarkii (assembly GCF_040958095.1). Lineage (NCBI taxonomy): Eukaryota > Metazoa > Arthropoda > Malacostraca > Decapoda > Cambaridae > Procambarus > Procambarus clarkii. Next base: position 1,890,119 of record NC_091175.1, on the reverse strand, counting down.
TAAAAGGGGAGAAGTTCTGTTTTTATTCCATGTATCGACGTTTCAGCCGGATTAGAGCGATTTTACGTGTACATCTTCCATCGGTAATAATAACGGAAAATCAGGAACATTTTAGTTAATTCTAATGAAAACACATTGATTTTTATCATTTGTATTTGAAACAACATTGTCATGTCTTTTCTTGGATCTAAATATTACGAAACCTCGCTCTATGATTTGAAGATAAAATCCTCAAATATGGTAATATAGTGACTTTTTTCACGTTATTCATGTAGTGTGATTTTTCGTATATATATTCGTTTTTATCAATATTTCGATACTACTTCAAGTTTTCTCACGATATGTGATTTGGCCTTCAAATCTCAGAATTTCGCAAATTTTGCATTTTTAATCAAGTTTTATTGCATTTTGTTTTGTACTAAAAATCATGGAATTTAGCAATATTTTGACCTTTATCATTCCCTTTTCCTTCATGTGATTTAAAGAAAATATCATCGAATTAGGCAATATTTTGCCGTTTTTCCACGTTTTTGTGAATTATCAATTTATTGTTTTTTTTTCATTAAATATACGAGAACAAATATGCAAACAAATAATTGATCAGAAAATAACCTTAAATACTTCATTTTCAATCAACTCTTTGTTTCTCGTTAAAATACTTAGAAAGATATTTAAAAGGGGAGAAGTTCTGTTTTTATTACATGTATCGCCGTTTCAGCCGGATTAGAGCGATTTTACGTGTACATCTTCGATCGGTAATAATAACGGAAAATCAGGAACATTTTAGTTAACTCTAATGAAAACACATTGATTTTTATCATTTGTATTTGAAACAACATTGTCATATGTCTTTTCTTGGATCTAAATAATACGAAACCTCGCTCTATGATTTGAAGTTAAAATCCTCAAATATGGTAATATAGTGACTTTTTTCACGTTATTCATGTAGTGTGAATTTACGTATATATATTCGTTTTTATCAATATTTCGATACCACTTCATGTTTTCTCACGATATGTGATTTGGCCTTCAAATCTCAGAATTTCGCTGATTTTGCATTTTTAAGCAAGTTTTCTAGCATTTTGTTTTGTACTAAAAATCATCGAATTTAGCAATATTTTGACCTTTATCATCCCCTTTTCCTTTATGTGATTTAAACAAAATATCATCGAATTAGGCAATATTTTTCCGTTTTTCCACGTTTTTGTGAATTATCAGTTTATTGTTATTTTTTCATTAAATATACGAGAAAAATTATGCAAACACATAATTGATCAGAAAAAACCTTAAATACTTCATTTTCAATCATATATTTGTTTCTCGTTAAAATACTGAGTAAGATATTTAAAAGGGGAGAAGCTCTGTTTTTATTGCTTATATCGACGTTTCAGCCGGATTAGAACGGTTTAACGTGTACATATTCCATCGGTAATATAAACCGAAAATCAGGAATATTTTAGTTAAGTTTAATGAAAACACATTGATTTTTGTCATTTGTATTGGAAGCAACATCTTTATACGTCTTTTCTAGGGTCTAAAAAATACGAAACGTTGCTTTTATGATTTGAAGTTAAAATCCTCAAATTTGGCGTAATAATGACTTTTTCATGTTTTTTATGTAGTTTGATATTACATAAATATATTCATTTTTACCAATATTTCAATACTATTTCATGTAGTATCACGATATGTGATTTGGCCTTCAAATCTCAGATTTTCGCATAATATTGGATTTTAAGCAAGTTTTCTTGCATTTTGTTTCGTACTAAAAATCATCGAATTCAGCAATATTTTGAAGTTTATCATCCCCTTTTCCTTTATGTGATATAAACAAAATATTATCGAATTAGGCAATATTTTGCTGTTTTTCCACGTTTTTGTGAAATTTCAGTTTATTGCTATTAATTCATTAAATATACGATAAAAATAATGCAAACAAATAATTGATTAGAAATTAACCTTAAACACTTCATTTTCAATCAACTATTTTTTTTCTCGTTAAAATACTGAGTAAGATATTGGAAAGGGGAGAAGTTCTGTTTTTATTGCATATATCGACGTTTCAGCCGGATTAGAGCGGTTTTACGTGTACATCTTCCATCGGTAATATAAACGGAAAAATCAGGAACATTTTAGTTAATTCTAATGAAAACACATTGATTTTTATCATTTGCATTTCAAACAACATTGTCATATGTCTTTTCTTGTATCTAAATAATACCTCGCTCTATGATTTGAAGTTAAAATCCTCAAATATGGTCATATAGTGACTTTTTTCACGTTATTCATGTAGTGTGATTTTACGTATATATATTCGTTTTTACCAATATTTCGATACCACTTCATGTTTTCTCACGATATGTGATTTGGCCTTCAAATCTCAGAATTTCGCTGATTTTGCATTTTTAAGCAAGTTTTCTTGCATTTTGTTTTGTACTAAAAATCATCGAATTTAGCAATATTTTGACCTTTATCATCCCCTTTTCCTTCATGTGATTTAAACAAAATATTATCGAATTAGGTAATATTTTGCCGTTTTTCCACGTTTTTGTGAATTATCAGTTTATTGTTTTTTTTTCATTAAATATACGAGAACAAATATGCAAACACATAATTGATCAGAAAATAACCATAAATACTTCATTTTCAATCAACTCTTTGTTTCTCGTTAAAATACTGAGTAAGATATTTAAAAGGGGAGAAATTCTGTTTTTATTCCATGTATCGACGTTTCAGCCGGATTAGAGCGATTTTACGTGTACATCTTCCATCGGTAATAATAACGGAAAATCAGGAACATTTTAGTTAATTCTAATGAAAACACATTGATTTTTATCATTTGTATATGAAACAACATTGTCATGTCTTTTCTTGGATCTAAATATTACGAAACCTCGCTCTATGATTTGAAGTTAAAATCCTCAAATATGGTAATATAGTGACTTTTTTCACGTTATTCATGTAGTGTGATTTTTCGTATATATATATTCGTTTTTATCAATATTTCGATACTACTTCATGTTTTCTCACGTTATGTGATTTGGCCTTCAAATCTCAGAATTTCGCAAATTTTGCATTTTTAATCAAGTTTTATTGCATTTTGTTTTGTACTAAAAATCATGGAATTTAGCAATATTTTGACCTTTATCATTCCCTTTTCCTTCATGTGATTTAAAGAAAATATCATCGAATTAGGCAATATTTTGCCGTTTTTCCACGTTTTTGTGAATTATCAATTCATTGTTTTTTTTCATTAAATATACGAGAACAAATATGCAAACACATAATTGATCAGAAAATAACCTTAAATACTTCATTTTCAATCAACTCTTTGTTTCTCGTTAAAATACTGAGTAAGATATTTAAAAGGGGAGAAGTTCTGTTTTTATTGCATATATCGACGTTTCAGACGGATTAGAGCGGTTTTACGTGTACATCTTCCATCGGTAATATAAACGGAAAATCAGGAACATTTTAGTTAATTCTAATGAAAATACATTGATTTTTATCATTTGTATTTGAAACAACATTGTCATGTCTTTTCTTGGATCTAAATATTACGAAACCTCGCTCTATGATTTGAAGTTAAAATCCTCAAATATGGTAATATAGTGACTTTTTTCACGTTATTCATGTAGTGTGATTTTACGTATATATATTCGTTTTTACCAATATTTCGATACTACTTCATGTTTTCTCACGATATGTGATTTGGCCTTCAAATCTCAGAATTTCCCTGATTTTGCATTTTTAAGCAAGTTTTCTTGCATTTTGTTTTGTACTAAAAATCATCGAATTTAGCAATATTTTGACCTTTATCATCCCCTTTTCCTTCATGTGATTTAAACAAAATATTATCGAATTAGGTAATATTTTGCCGTTTTTCCACGTTTTTGTGAATTATCAGTTTATTGTTTTTTTTCATTAAATATACAAGAACAAATATGCAAACACATAATTGATCAGAAAATAACCTTAAATACTTCATTTTCAATCAACTCTTTGTTTCTCGTTAAAATACTGAGTAAGATATTTAAAAGGGGAGAAGTTCTGTTTTTATTCCATGTATCGACGTTTCAGCCGGATTAGAGCGATTTTACGTGTACATCTTCCATCGGTAATAATAACGGAAAATCAGGAACATTTTAGTTAATTCTAATGAAAACACATTGATTTTTATCATTTGTATATGAAACAACATTGTCATGTCTTTTCTTGGATCTAAATATTACGAAACCTCGCTCTATGATTTGAAGTTAAAATCCTCAAATATGGTAATATAGTGACTTTTTTCACGTTATTCATGTAGTGTGATTTTTCGTATATATATTCGTTTTTATCAATATTTCGATACTACTTCATGTTTTCTCACGATATGTGATTTGGCCTTCAAATCTCAGAATTTCGCAAATTTTGCATTTTTAATCAAGTTTTATTGCATTTTGTTTTGTACTAAAAATCATGGAATTTAGCAATATTTTGACCTTTATCATTCCCTTTTCCTTCATGTGATTTAAAGAAAATATCATCGAATTAGGCAATATTTTGCCGTTTTTCCACGTTTTTGTGAATTATCAATTTATTGTTTTTTTTCATTAAATATACGAGAACAAATATGCAAACACATAATTGATCAGAAAATAACCTTAAATACTTAATTTTCAATCAACTCTTTGTTTCTCGTTAAAATACTGAGTAAGATATTTAAAAGGGGAGAAGTTCTGTTTTTATTGCATATATCGACGTTTCAGACGGATTAGAGCGGTTTTACGTGTACATCTTCCATCGGTAATATAAACGGAAAATCAGGAACATTTTAGTTAATTCTAATGAAAATACATTGATTTTTATCATTTGTATTTGAAACAACATTGTCATGTCTTTTCTTGGATCTAAATATTACGAAACCTCGCTCTATGATTTGAAGTTAAAATCCTCAAATATGGTAATATAGTGACTTTTTTCACGTTATTCATGTAGTGTGATTTTACGTATATATATTCGTTTTTACCAATATTTCGATACTACTTCATGTTTTCTCACGATATGTGATTTGGCCTTCAAATCTCAGAATTTCCCTGATTTTGCATTTTTAAGCAAGTTTTCTTGCATTTTGTTTTGTACTAAAAATCATCGAATTTAGCAATATTTTGACCTTTATCATCCCCTTTTCCTTCATGTGATTTAAACAAAATATTATCGAATTAGGTAATATTTTTCCGTTTTTCCAAGTTTTTGTGAATTATCAGTTTATTGTTTTTTTTTTCATTAAATATACGAGAACAAATATGCAAACACATAATTGATCAGAAAATAACCTTAAATACTTCATTTTCAATCAACTCTTTGTTTCTCGTTAAAATACTTAGAAAGATATTTAAAAGGGGAGAAGTTCTGTTTTTATTACATGTATCGCCGTTTCAGCCGGATTAGAGCGATTTTACGTGTACATCTTCCATCGGTAATAATAACGGAAAATCAGGAACATTTTAGTTAACTCTAATGAAAACACATTGATTTTTATCATTTGTATTTGAAACAACATTGTCATATGTCTTTTCTTGGATCTAAATAATACGAAACCTCGCTCTATGATTTGAAGTTAAAATCCTCAAATATGGTAATATAGTGACTTTTTTCACGTTATTCATGTAGTGTGAATTTACGTATATATATTCGTTTTTATCAATATTTCGATACCACTTCATGTTTTCTCACGATATGTGATTTGGCCTTCAAATCTCAGAATTTCGCAAATTTTGCATTTTTAAGCAAGTTTTCTAGCATTTTGTTTTGTACTAAAAATCATCGAATTTAGCAATATTTTGACCTTTATCATCCCCTTTTCCTTTATGTGATTTAAACAAAATATCATCGAATTAGGCAATATTTTGCCGTTTTTCCACGTTTTTGTGAATTATCAGTTTATTGTTATTTTTTCATTAAATATACGAGAAAAATTATGCAAACACATAATTGATCAGAAAATAACCTTAAATACTTCATTTTCAATCATATATTTGTTTCTCGTTAAAATACTGAGTAAGATATTTAAAAGGGGAGAAGCTCTGTTTTTATTGCACATATCGACGTTTCAGCGGGATTAGAACGGTTTAACGTGTACATATTCCATCGGTAATATAAACCGAAAATCAGGAATATTTTAGTTAAGTTTAATGAAAACACATTGATTTTTGTCATTTGTATTGGAAGCAACATCTTTATACGTCTTTTCTAGGGTCTAAAAAATACGAAACGTTGCTTTTATGATTTGAAGTTAAAATCCTCAAATTTGGCGTAATAATGACTTTTTCATGTTTTTTATGTAGTTTGATATTACATAAATATATTCATTTTTACCAATATTTCAATACTATTTCATGTAGTATCACGATATGTGATTTGGCCTTCAAATCTCAGATTTTCGCATAATATTGGATTTTAAGCAAGTTTTCTTGCATTTTGTTTCGTACTAAAAATCATCGAATTCAGCAATATTTTGACGTTTATCATCCCCTTTTCCTTTATGTGATATAAACAAAATATTATCGAATTAGGCAATATTTTGCTGTTTTTCCACGTTTTTGTGAAATTTCAGTTTATTGCGATTAATTCATTAAATATACGATAAAAATAATGCAAACAAATAATTGATTAGAAATTAACCTTAAACACTTCATTTTCAATCAACTATTTTTTTTCTCGTTAAAATACTGAGTAAGATATTGGAAAGGGGAGAAGTTCTGTTTTTATTGCATATATCGACGTTTCAGCCGGATTAGAGCGGTTTTACGTGTACATCTTCCATCGGTAATATAAACGGAAAAATCAGGAACATTTTAGTTAATTCTAATGAAAACACATTGATTTTTATCATTTGCATTTCAAACAACATTGTCATATGTCTTTTCTTGTATCTAAATAATACCTCGCTCTATGATTTGAAGTTAAAATCCTCAAATATGGTAATATAGTGACTTTTTTCACGTTATTCATGTAGTGTGATTTTAGGTATATATATTCGTTTTTACCAATATTTCGATACTACTTCATGTTTTCTCACGATATGTGATTTGGCCTTCAAATCTCAGAATTTCGCTGATTTTGCATTTTTAAGCAAGTTTTCTTGCATTTTGTTTTGTACTAAAAATCATCGAATTTAGCAATATTTTGACCTTTATCATCCCCTTTTCCTTCATGTGATTTAAACAAAATATTATCGAATTAGGTAATATTTTGCCGTTTTTCCACGTTTTTGTGAATTATCAGTTTATTGTTTTTTTTCATTAAATATACAAGAACAAATATGCAAACACATAATTGATCAGAAAATAACCTTAAATACTTCATTTTCAATCAACTCTTTGTTTCTCGTTAAAATACTGAGTAAGATATTTAAAAGGGGAGAAGTTCTGTTTTTATTCCATGTATCGACGTTTCAGCCGGATTAGAGCGATTTTACGTGTACATCTTCCATCGGTAATAATAACGGAAAATCAGGAACATTTTAGTTAATTCTAATGAAAACACATTGATTTTTATCATTTGTATTTGAAACAACATTGTCATGTCTTTTCTTGGATCTAAATATTACGAAACCTCGCTCTATGATTTGAAGATAAAATCCTCAAATATGGTAATATAGTGACTTTTTTCACGTTATTCATGTAGTGTGATTTTTCGTATATATATTCGTTTTTATCAATATTTCGATACTACTTCATGTTTTCTCACGATATGTGATTTGGCCTTCAAATCTCAGAATTTCGCAAATTTTGCATTTTTAATCAAGTTTTATTGCATTTTGTTTTGTACTAAAAATCATGGAATTTAGCAATATTTTGACCTTTATCATTCCCTTTTCCTTCATGTGATTTAAAGAAAATATCATCGAATTAGGCAATATTTTGCCGTTTTTCCACGTTTTTGTGAATTATCAATTTATTGTTTTTTTTCATTAAATATACGAGAACAAATATGCAAACACATAATTGATCAGAAAATAACCTTAAATACTTCATTTTCAATCAACTCTTTGTTTCTCGTTAAAATACTGAGTAAGATATTTAAAAGGGGAGAAGTTCTGTTTTTATTCCATGTATCGACGTTTCAGCCGGATTAGAGCGATTTTACGTGTACATCTTCCATCGGTAATAATAACGGAAAATCAGGAACATTTTAGTTAATTCTAATGAAAACACATTGATTTTTATCATTTGTATATGAAACAACATTGTCATGTCTTTTCTTGGATCTAAATATTACGAAACCTCGCTCTATGATTTGAAGTTAAAATCCTTAAATATGGTAATATAGTGACTTTTTCACGTTATTCATGTAGTGTGATTTTACGTATATATATTCGTTTTTATCACTATTTCGATACTACTTCATGTTTTCTCACGATATGTGATTTGGCCTTCAAATCTCAGAATTTCGCTGATTTTGCATTTTTAAGCAAGTTTTCTTGCATTTTGTTTTGTACTAAAAATCATCGAATTTAGCAATATTTTGACCTTTATCATCCCCTTTTCCTTCATGTGATTTAAACAAAATATTATCGAATTAGGTAATATTTTGCCGTTTTTCCACGTTTTTGTGAATTATCAGTTTATTGTTTTTTTTCATTAAATATACAAGAACAAATATGCAAACACATAATTGATCAGAAAATAACCTTAAATACTTCATTTTCAATCAACTCTTTGTTTCTCGTTAAAATACTGAGTAAGATATTTAAAAGGGGAGAAGTTCTGTTTTTATTCCATGTATCGACGTTTCAGCCGGATTAGAGCGATTTTACGTGTACATCTTCCATCGGTAATAATAACGGAAAATCAGGAACATTTTAGTTAATTCTAATGAAAACACATTGATTTTTATCATTTGTATTTGAAACAACATTGTCATGTCTTTTCTTGGATCTAAATATTACGAAACCTCGCTCTATGATTTGAAGATAAAATCCTCAAATATGGTAATATAGTGACTTTTTTCACGTTATTCATGTAGTGTGATTTTTCGTATATATATTCGTTTTTATCAATATTTCGATACTACTTCAAGTTTTCTCACGATATGTGATTTGGCCTTCAAATCTCAGAATTTCGCAAATTTTGCATTTTTAATCAAGTTTTATTGCATTTTGTTTTGTACTAAAAATCATGGAATTTAGCAATATTTTGACCTTTATCATTCCCTTTTCCTTCATGTGATTTAAAGAAAATATCATCGAATTAGGCAATATTTTGCCGTTTTTCCACGTTTTTGTGAATTATCAATTTATTGTTTTTTTTTCATTAAATATACGAGAACAAATATGCAAACAAATAATTGATCAGAAAATAACCTTAAATACTTCATTTTCAATCAACTCTTTGTTTCTCGTTAAAATACTGAGTAAGATATTTAAAAGGGGAGAAGTTCTGTTTTTATTCCATGTATCGACGTTTCAGCCGGATTAGAGCGATTTTACGTGTACATCTTCCATCGGTAATAATAACGGAAAATCAGGAACATTTTAGTTAATTCTAATGAAAACACATTGATTTTTATCATTTGTATATGAAACAACATTGTCATGTCTTTTCTTGGATCTAAATATTACGAAACCTCGCTCTATGATTTGAAGTTAAAATCCTTAAATATGGTAATATAGTGACTTTTTCACGTTATTCATGTAGTGTGATTTTACGTATATATATTCGTTTTTATCACTATTTCGATACTACTTCATGTTTTCTCACGATATGTGATTTGGCCTTCAAATCTCAGAATTTCGCTGATTTTGCATTTTTAAGCAAGTTTTCTTGCATTTTGTTTTGTACTAAAAATCATCGAATTTGGCAATATTTTGACCTTTATCATCCCCTTTTCCTTCATGTGATTTAAACAAAATATTATCGAATTAGGTAATATTTTGCCGTTTTTCCACGTTTTTGTGAATTATCAGTTTATTGTTTTTTTTCATTAAATATACGAGAACAAATATGCAAACACATAATTGATCAGAAAATAACCTTAAATACTTCATTTTCAATCAACTCTTTGCTTCTCGTTAAAATACTGAGTAAGATATTTAAAAGGGGAGAAGTTCTGTTTTTATTCCATGTATCGACGTTTCAGCCGGATTAGAGCGATTTTACGTGTACATCTTCCATCGGTAATAATAACGGAAAATCAGGAACATTTTAGTTAATTCTAATGAAAACACATTGATTTTTATCATTTGTATTTGAAACAACATTGTCATGTCTTTTCTTGGATCTAAATATTACGAAACCTCGCTCTATGATTTGAAGATAAAATCCTCAAATATGGTAATATAGTGACTTTTTTCACGTTATTCATGTAGTGTGATTTTTCGTATATATATTCGTTTATATCAATATTTCGATACTACTTCATGTTTTCTCACGATATGTGATTTGGCCTTCAAATCTCAGAATTTCGCAAATTTTGCATTTTTAATCAAGTTTTATTGCATTTTGTTTTGTACTAAAAATCATGGAATTTAGCAATATTTTGACCTTTATCATTCCCTTTTCCTTCATGTGATTTAAAGAAAATATCATCGAATTAGGCAATATTTTGCCGTTTTTCCACGTTTTTGTGAATTATCAATTTATTGTTTTTTTTCATTACATATACGAGAACAAATATGCAAACACATAATTGATCAGAAAATAACCTTAAATACTTCATTTTCAATCAACTCTTTGTTTCTCGTTAAAATACTGAGTAAGATATTTAAAAGGGGAGAAGTTCTGTTTTTATTCCATGTATCGACGTTTCAGCCGGATTAGAGTGATTTTACGTGTACATCTTCCATCGGTAATAATAACGGAAAATCAGGAACATTTTAGTTAATTCTAATGAAAACACATTGATTTTTATCATTTGTATATGAAACAACATTGTCATGTCTTTTCTTGGATCTAAATATTACGAAACCTCGCTCTATGATTTGAAGTTAAAATCCTTAAATATGGTAATATAGTGACTTTTTCACGTTATTCATGTAGTGTGATTTTACGTATATATATTCGTTTTTATCACTATTTCGATACTACTTCATGTTTTCTCACGATATGTGATTTGGCCTTCAAATCTCAGAATTTCGCTGATTTTGCATTTTTAAGCAAGTTTTCTTGCATTTTGTTTTGTACTAAAAATCATCGAATTTAGCAATATTTTGACCTTTATCATCCCCTTTTCCTTCATGTGATTTAAACAAAATATTATCGAATTAGGTAATATTTTGCCGTTTTTCCACGTTTTTGTGAATTATCAGTTTATTGTTTTTTTTCATTAAATATACAAGAACAAATATGCAAACACATAATTGATCAGAAAATAACCTTAAATACTTCATTTTCAATCAACTCTTTGTTTCTCGTTAAAATACTGAGTAAGATATTTAAAAGGGGAGAAGTTCTGTTTTTATTCCATGTATCGACGTTTCAGCCGGATTAGAGCGATTTTACGTGTACATCTTCCATCGGTAATAATAACGGAAAATCAGGAACATTTTAGTTAATTCTAATGAAAACACATTGATTTTTATCATTTGTATTTGAAACAACATTGTCATGTCTTTTCTTGGATCTAAATATTACGAAACCTCGCTCTATGATTTGAAGATAAAATCCTCAAATATGGTAATATAGTGACTTTTTTCACGTTATTCATGTAGTGTGATTTTTCGTATATATATTCGTTTTTATCAATATTTCGATACTACTTCATGTTTTCTCACGATATGTGATTTGGCCTTCAAATCTCAGAATTTCGCAAATTTTGCATTTTTAATCAAGTTTTATTGCATTTTGTTTTGTACTAAAAATCATGGAATTTAGCAATATTTTGACCTTTATCATTCCCTTTTCCTTCATGTGATTTAAAGAAAATATCATCGAATTAGGCAATATTTTGCCGTTTTTCCACGTTTTTGTGAATTATCAATTTATTGTTTTTTTTCATTAAATATACGAGAACAAATATGCAAACACATAATTGATCAGAAAATAACCTTAAATACTTCATTTTCAATCAACTCTTTGTTTCTCGTTAAAATACTGAGTAAGATATTTAAAAGGGGAGAAGTTCTGTTTTTATTGCTTATCGACGTTTCAGCCGGATTAGAGCGGTTTTACGTATACATCTTCATTCGGTAAAATAAACGAAAAATCAGGAGCATTTTAGTTAATTCTAATGAAAACACATTGTTTTTTATCATTTGTATTTGAAACAACATTGTCATATGTCTTTTCTTGGATCTAAATAATACGAAACTTCGCTCTATGATTTGAAGTGAAAATCCTCAAATATGGTAATATAATGACTTTTTTCACGTTATTCATGTAGTGTGATTTTACGTATATATATTCGTTTTTACCAATATTTCGACACTACTTCATGTTTTCTCACGATATGTGATTTGGCCTTCAAATCTCAGAATTTCGCAAATGTTGCATTTTTAAGCAAGTTTTCTTGCATTTTGTTTTGTACTAAAAATCATCGAATTTAGCAATATTTTGACCTTTATCATCCCCTTTTCCTTTATGTGATTTAAACAAAATATCATCGAATTAGGCAATATTTTGCCGTTTTTCCACGTTTTTATGAATTATCAGTTTATTGTTATTTTTTCATTAAATATACGAGAAAAATTATGCAAACACATAACTGATCAGAAAATAACCTTAAATACTTCATTTTCAATCAACTCTTTGTTTCTCGTTAAAATACTGAGTAAGATATTTAAAAGGGGAGAAGTTCTGTTTTTATTGCATATATCGACGTTTCAGCTGGATTAGAGCGGTTTTACGTGTACATCTTCCATCGGTAATATAAACGGAAAATCAGGAACATTTTAGTTAATTCTAATGAAAACACATTGATTTTTATCATTTGTATTTGAAACAACATTGTCATATGTCTTTTCTTGGATCTAAATAATACGATACCTCGCTCTATGATTTGAAGTTAAAATCCTCAAATATGGTAATATAGTGACTTTTTTCACGTTATTCATGTAGTGTGATTTTACGTATATATATTCGTTTTTACCAATATTTCGATACTACTTCATGTTTTCTCACGATATGTGACTTGGCCTTCAAATCTCAGAATTTCGCAAATTTTGCATTTTTAATCAAGTTTTCTTGCATTTTCTTTTGTACTAAAAATCATCGAATTTAGCAATATTTTGACCTCTATCATCCCCTTTTCCTTTATGTGGTTTAAACAAAATATCATCGAATTAGGCAATATTTTGCCGTTTTTCCACGTTTTTGTGAATTATCAGTTTATTGTTATTTTTTCATTAAATATACGAGAAAAATTATGCAAACACATAATTATCAGAAAATTACCTTAAATACTTAATTTTCAATCATATATTTGTTTCTCGTTGAAATACTGAGTAAGATATTTAAAAGGGGAGAAGTTCTGTTTTTATTCCATATATCGACGTTTCAGCCGGATTAGAACGGTTTAACGTGTACATATTCCATCGGTAATATAAACCGAAAATCAGGAATATTTTAGTTAAGTTTAATGAAAACACATTGATTTTTATCATTTGTATTGGAAGCAACATCTTTATACGTCTTTTCTAGGGTCTAAAAAATACGAAACGTCGCTTTTATGATTTGACGTTAAAATCCTCAAATTTGGCATAATAATGACTTTTTCATGTTTTTTATGTAGTTTGATATTACGTAAATATATTCATTTTTACCAATATTTCGATACTATTTCATGTAGTATCACGATATGTGATTTGGCCTTCAAATCTCAGATTTTCGCATAATATTGGATTTTAAGCAGGTTTTTTTGCATTTTGTTTCGTACTAAAAATCATCGAATTCAGCAATATTTTGACGTTTATCATCCCCTTTTCCTTTATGTGATATAAACAAAATATCATCGAATTAGGCAATATTTTGCTGTTTTTCCACGTTTCTGTGAATTTTCAGTTTATTGCTATTAATTCATTAAATATACGATAAAAATAATGCAAACACATAATTGATTAGAAATTAACCTTAAACACGTCATTTTCAATCAACTATTTTTTTTCTCGTTAAAATACTGAGTAAGATATTGGAAAGGGGAGAAGTTCTGTTTTTATGCATATATGGACGTTTCAGCCGGATTAGAGCAGTTTTACGTGTACATCTTCAATCGGTAATATAAACGGAAAATCAGGAACATTTTAGGTAATTCTAATGAAAACACATTGATTTTTATCATTTGCATTTGAAACAACATTGTCATATGTCTTTTCTTGGATCTAAATAATACCTCGCTCTATGATTTGAAGTTAAAATCCTCAAATATGGTAATATAGTGACTTTTTTCACGTTATTCATGTAGTGTGATTTTACGTATATATATTCGTTTTACCAATATTTCGATACTACTTCATGTTTTCTCACGATATGTGACTTGGCCTTCAAATCTCAGAATTTCGCAGATTTTCCATTTTTAAGCAAGTTTTCTTGCATTTTGTTTTGTACTAAAAATCATCGAATTTAGCAATATTTTGACCTTTATCATCCCCTTTTCCTTCATGTGATATAAACAAAATATCATCGAATTAGGCAATATTTTGCCCTTTTTCCACGTTTTTGTGAATTATCAGTTTATTGTTTATTGTTAATTTTTCATTAAATATACGAGAAAAATTATGCAAACACATAATTGATCAGAAAATAACCTTAAATACTTCATTTTCAATCATATATTTGTTTCTCGATAAAATACTGAGTAAGATATTTAAAAGGGGAGAAGTTCTGTTTTTATTGCATATATCGACGTTTCAGCCGGATTAGAACGGTTTAAAGTGTACATATTTCATCGGTAATATAAACCGAAAATCAGGAATATTTTAGTTAAGTTTAATGAAAACACATTTATTTTTATCATTTGTATTGGAATCAACATCTTTATACGTCTTTTCTAGGGTCTAAAAAATACGAAACGTCGCTTTTATGATTTGAAGTTAAAATACTCAAATTTGGCATAATAATGACTTTTTCATGTTTTTTATGTAGTTTGATATTACGTAAATATATTCATTTTTACCAATATTTCGATACTATTTCATGTAGTATCACGATATGTGATTTGGCCTTCAAATCTCAGATTTTCGCATAATATTAGATTTTAAGCAAGTTTTCTTGCATTTTGTTTCGTACTAAAAATCATCGAATTCAGCAATATTTTGACGTTTATCATCCCCTTTTCCTTTCTGTGATATAAACAAAATATCATCGAATTAGGCAATATTTTGCTGTTTTTCCACGTTTTTATAAATTTTCAGTTTATTGCTATTAATTCATTAAATATACGATAAAAATAATGCAAACACATAATTGATTAGAAATTAACTTTAAACACTTCATTTTCAATCAACTATTTTTTTTCTCTTTAAAATACTGAGTAAGATATTGGAAAGGGAAGAAGTTCTGTTTTTATTGCATATATCGACGTTTCAGCCGGATTAGAGCGGTTTTACGTGTATATCTTCCATCGGTAATATAAACGTAAAATCAGGAACATTTTAGTTAATTCTAATGAAAACACATTGATTTTTATCATTTGCATTTGAAACAACATTGTCATATGTCTTTTCTTGGATCTAAATAATACCTCGCTCTATGATTTGAAGTTAAAATCCTCAAATATGGTAATATAGTGACTTTTTTAACGTTATTCATGTAGTGTGATTTTACGTATATATATTCGTTTTTACCAATATTTCGATACTACTTCATGTTTTCTTACGATATGTGATTTGGCCTTCAAATCTCAGAATTTCGCAGATTTTGCATTTTTAAGCAAGTTTTCTTGCATTTTGTTTTGTACTAAAAATCATCGAATTTAGCAATATTTTGACCTATATCATCCCCTTTTCCTTCATGTGATTTAAACAAAATATCATCGAATTAGGCAATATTTTTTCGTTTTTCCATGTTTTTGTGAATTATCAGTTTATTGTTTTTTTTCATTAAATATACGAGAACAAATATGCAAACACATAATTGATCAGAAAATAACCTTAAATACTTCATTTTCAATCAACTCTTTGTTTCTCGTTAAAATACTGAGTAAGATATTTAAAAGGGGAGAAGTTCTGTTTTTATTGCATATATCGACGTTTCAGCCGGATTAGAGCGGTTTTACGTGTAAATCTTCCATCGGTAATATAAACGGAAAATCAGGAACATTTTAGTTAATTCTAATGGAAACACATTGATTTTTATCATTTGTATTTGAAACAACATTGTCATATGTCTTTTTTTGTATCTAAATAATACGATACCTCGCTCTATGATTTGAAGTTAAAATCCTCAAATATGGTAATATAGTGACTTTTTTCACGTTATTCATGTAGTGTGAGTATATATATTCGTTTTTACCAATATTTCGATACTACTTCATGTTTTCTCACGATATGTGATTTGGCCTTCATATCTCAGAATTTCGCAAATTTTGCATTTTTAATCAAGTTTTCTTGCATTTTGTTTTGTACTAAAAATCATCGAATTTAGCAATATTTTGACCTTTATCATCCCCTTTTCCTCTATGTGATTTAAAAAAAATATCATCGAATTAGGCAATATTTTGCCGTTTTTCCACGTTTTTGTGAATTATCAGTTTATTTTTATTTTTTCATTAAATATACGAGAAAAATTATGCAAACACATAATTGATCAGAAAATAACCTTAAATACTTCATTTTCAATCATATATTTGTTTCTTGTTAAAATACTGAGTAAGATATTTAAAAGGGGAGAAGTTCTGTTTTTATTGCATATATCGACATTTCAGCCGGATTAGAACGGTTTAACGTGTACATATTCCATCGGTAATATAAACCGAAAATCAGGAATATTTTAGTTAAGTTTAATAAAAACACATTGATTTTTATCATTTGTATTGGAAGCAACATCTTTATACGTCTTTTCTAGGGTCTAAAAAATACGAAACGTCGCTTTTATGATTTGAAGTTAAAATCCTCAAATTTGGCATAATAAAGACTTTTTCATGTTTTTTATGTAGTTTGATATTACGTTATTATGATATTATGATATTTTTACCAATATTTTGATACTATTTCATGTAGAATCACTATATGTGATTTGGCCGTCAAATCTCAGATTTTCGCATAATATTGGATTTTAAGCAAGTTTTCTTGCAATTTGTTTCGTACTAAAAATCATCGAATTCAGCAATATTTTGACGTTTATTATCCACTTTTCCTTTATGTGATATAAACAAAATATCATCGAATTAGGCAATATTTTGCTGTTTTTTTCACGTTTTTGTGAATTTTCAGTTTATTGCTATTAATTCATTAAATATACGATAAAAATAATGCAAACACATAATTGATCAGAAATTAACCTTGAACACTTCATTTTCAATCAACAATTTTTTTCTCGTTAAAATACTGAGTAAGATATTGGAAAGGGGAGAAGTTCTGTTTTTATTCCATGTATCGACGTTTCAGCCGGATTAGAGTGATTTTACGTGTACATCTTCCATCGGTAATAATAACGGAAAATCAGGAACATTTTAGTTAATTCTAATGAAAACACATTGATTTTTATCATTTGTATATGAAACAACATTGTCATGTCTTTTCTTGGATCTAAATAATACGAAACCTCGCTCTATGATTTGAAGTTAAAATCCTTAAATATGGTAATATAGTGACTTTTTCACGTTATTCATGTAGTGTGATTTTACGTATATATATTCGTTTTTATCACTATTTCGATACTACTTCATGTTTTCTCACGATATGTGATTTGGCCTTCAAATCTCAGAATTTCGCTGATTTTGCATTTTTAAGCAAGTTTTCTTGCATTTTGTTTTGTAC
Organism: Procambarus clarkii; assembly: GCF_040958095.1. Taxonomy (NCBI): domain Eukaryota; kingdom Metazoa; phylum Arthropoda; class Malacostraca; order Decapoda; family Cambaridae; genus Procambarus; species Procambarus clarkii. The sequence continues at coordinate 1,872,223 of NC_091175.1, read as the reverse complement.
TAAAAATCATCGAATTTAGCAATATTTTGACCTTTATCATCCCCTTTTCCTTCATGTGATTTAAACAAAATATTATCGAATTAGGTAATATTTTGCCGTTTTTCCACGTTTTTGTGAATTATCAGTTTATTGTTTTTTTTCATTAAATATACAAGAACAAATATGCAAACACATAATTGATCAGAAAATAACCTTAAATACTTCATTTTCAATCAACTCTTTGTTTCTCGTTAAAATACTGAGTAAGATATTTAAAAGGGGAGAAGTTCTGTTTTTATTCCATGTATCGACGTTTCAGCCGGATTAGAGCGATTTTACGTGTACATCTTCCATCGGTAATAATAACGGAAAATCAGGAACATTTTAGTTAATTCTAATGAAAACACATTGATTTTTATCATTTGTATTTGAAACAACATTGTCATGTCTTTTCTTGGATCTAAATATTACGAAACCTCGCTCTATGATTTGAAGATAAAATCCTCAAATATGGTAATATAGTGACTTTTTTCACGTTATTCATGTAGTGTGATTTTTCGTATATATATTCGTTTTTATCAATATTTCGATACTACTTCATGTTTTCTCACGATATGTGATTTGGCCTTCAAATCTCAGAATTTCGCAAATTTTGCATTTTTAATCAAGTTTTATTGCATTTTGTTTTGTACTAAAAATCATGGAATTTAGCAATATTTTGACCTTTATCATTCCCTTTTCCTTCATGTGATTTAAAGAAAATATCATCGAATTAGGCAATATTTTGCCGTTTTTCCACGTTTTTGTGAATTATCAATTTATTGTTTTTTTTCATTAAATATACGAGAACAAATATGCAAACACATAATTGATCAGAAAATAACCTTAAATACTTCATTTTCAATCAACTCTTTGTTTCTCGTTAAAATACTGAGTAAGATATTTAAAAGGGGAGAAGTTCTGTTTTTATTGCTTATCGACGTTTCAGCCGGATTAGAGCGGTTTTACGTATACATCTTCATTCGGTAAAATAAACGAAAAATCAGGAGCATTTTAGTTAATTCTAATGAAAACACATTGTTTTTTATCATTTGTATTTGAAACAACATTGTCATATGTCTTTTCTTGGATCTAAATAATACGAAACTTCGCTCTATGATTTGAAGTGAAAATCCTCAAATATGGTAATATAATGACTTTTTTCACGTTATTCATGTAGTGTGATTTTACGTATATATATTCGTTTTTACCAATATTTCGACACTACTTCATGTTTTCTCACGATATGTGATTTGGCCTTCAAATCTCAGAATTTCGCAAATGTTGCATTTTTAAGCAAGTTTTCTTGCATTTTGTTTTGTACTAAAAATCATCGAATTTAGCAATATTTTGACCTTTATCATCCCCTTTTCCTTTATGTGATTTAAACAAAATATCATCGAATTAGGCAATATTTTGCCGTTTTTCCACGTTTTTATGAATTATCAGTTTATTGTTATTTTTTCATTAAATATACGAGAAAAATTATGCAAACACATAACTGATCAGAAAATAACCTTAAATACTTCATTTTCAATCAACTCTTTGTTTCTCGTTAAAATACTGAGTAAGATATTTAAAAGGGGAGAAGTTCTGTTTTTATTGCATATATCGACGTTTCAGCTGGATTAGAGCGGTTTTACGTGTACATCTTCCATCGGTAATATAAACGGAAAATCAGGAACATTTTAGTTAATTCTAATGAAAACACATTGATTTTTATCATTTGTATTTGAAACAACATTGTCATATGTCTTTTCTTGGATCTAAATAATACGATACCTCGCTCTATGATTTGAAGTTAAAATCCTCAAATATGGTAATATAGTGACTTTTTTCACGTTATTCATGTAGTGTGATTTTACGTATATATATTCGTTTTTACCAATATTTCGATACTACTTCATGTTTTCTCACGATATGTGACTTGGCCTTCAAATCTCAGAATTTCGCAAATTTTGCATTTTTAATCAAGTTTTCTTGCATTTTCTTTTGTACTAAAAATCATCGAATTTAGCAATATTTTGACCTCTATCATCCCCTTTTCCTTTATGTGGTTTAAACAAAATATCATCGAATTAGGCAATATTTTGCCGTTTTTCCACGTTTTTGTGAATTATCAGTTTATTGTTATTTTTTCATTAAATATACGAGAAAAATTATGCAAACACATAATTATCAGAAAATTACCTTAAATACTTAATTTTCAATCATATATTTGTTTCTCGTTGAAATACTGAGTAAGATATTTAAAAGGGGAGAAGTTCTGTTTTTATTCCATATATCGACGTTTCAGCCGGATTAGAACGGTTTAACGTGTACATATTCCATCGGTAATATAAACCGAAAATCAGGAATATTTTAGTTAAGTTTAATGAAAACACATTGATTTTTATCATTTGTATTGGAAGCAACATCTTTATACGTCTTTTCTAGGGTCTAAAAAATACGAAACGTCGCTTTTATGATTTGACGTTAAAATCCTCAAATTTGGCATAATAATGACTTTTTCATGTTTTTTATGTAGTTTGATATTACGTAAATATATTCATTTTTACCAATATTTCGATACTATTTCATGTAGTATCACGATATGTGATTTGGCCTTCAAATCTCAGATTTTCGCATAATATTGGATTTTAAGCAGGTTTTTTTGCATTTTGTTTCGTACTAAAAATCATCGAATTCAGCAATATTTTGACGTTTATCATCCCCTTTTCCTTTATGTGATATAAACAAAATATCATCGAATTAGGCAATATTTTGCTGTTTTTCCACGTTTCTGTGAATTTTCAGTTTATTGCTATTAATTCATTAAATATACGATAAAAATAATGCAAACACATAATTGATTAGAAATTAACCTTAAACACGTCATTTTCAATCAACTATTTTTTTTCTCGTTAAAATACTGAGTAAGATATTGGAAAGGGGAGAAGTTCTGTTTTTATGCATATATGGACGTTTCAGCCGGATTAGAGCAGTTTTACGTGTACATCTTCAATCGGTAATATAAACGGAAAATCAGGAACATTTTAGGTAATTCTAATGAAAACACATTGATTTTTATCATTTGCATTTGAAACAACATTGTCATATGTCTTTTCTTGGATCTAAATAATACCTCGCTCTATGATTTGAAGTTAAAATCCTCAAATATGGTAATATAGTGACTTTTTTCACGTTATTCATGTAGTGTGATTTTACGTATATATATTCGTTTTACCAATATTTCGATACTACTTCATGTTTTCTCACGATATGTGACTTGGCCTTCAAATCTCAGAATTTCGCAGATTTTCCATTTTTAAGCAAGTTTTCTTGCATTTTGTTTTGTACTAAAAATCATCGAATTTAGCAATATTTTGACCTTTATCATCCCCTTTTCCTTCATGTGATATAAACAAAATATCATCGAATTAGGCAATATTTTGCCCTTTTTCCACGTTTTTGTGAATTATCAGTTTATTGTTTATTGTTAATTTTTCATTAAATATACGAGAAAAATTATGCAAACACATAATTGATCAGAAAATAACCTTAAATACTTCATTTTCAATCATATATTTGTTTCTCGATAAAATACTGAGTAAGATATTTAAAAGGGGAGAAGTTCTGTTTTTATTGCATATATCGACGTTTCAGCCGGATTAGAACGGTTTAAAGTGTACATATTTCATCGGTAATATAAACCGAAAATCAGGAATATTTTAGTTAAGTTTAATGAAAACACATTTATTTTTATCATTTGTATTGGAATCAACATCTTTATACGTCTTTTCTAGGGTCTAAAAAATACGAAACGTCGCTTTTATGATTTGAAGTTAAAATACTCAAATTTGGCATAATAATGACTTTTTCATGTTTTTTATGTAGTTTGATATTACGTAAATATATTCATTTTTACCAATATTTCGATACTATTTCATGTAGTATCACGATATGTGATTTGGCCTTCAAATCTCAGATTTTCGCATAATATTAGATTTTAAGCAAGTTTTCTTGCATTTTGTTTCGTACTAAAAATCATCGAATTCAGCAATATTTTGACGTTTATCATCCCCTTTTCCTTTCTGTGATATAAACAAAATATCATCGAATTAGGCAATATTTTGCTGTTTTTCCACGTTTTTATAAATTTTCAGTTTATTGCTATTAATTCATTAAATATACGATAAAAATAATGCAAACACATAATTGATTAGAAATTAACTTTAAACACTTCATTTTCAATCAACTATTTTTTTTCTCTTTAAAATACTGAGTAAGATATTGGAAAGGGAAGAAGTTCTGTTTTTATTGCATATATCGACGTTTCAGCCGGATTAGAGCGGTTTTACGTGTATATCTTCCATCGGTAATATAAACGTAAAATCAGGAACATTTTAGTTAATTCTAATGAAAACACATTGATTTTTATCATTTGCATTTGAAACAACATTGTCATATGTCTTTTCTTGGATCTAAATAATACCTCGCTCTATGATTTGAAGTTAAAATCCTCAAATATGGTAATATAGTGACTTTTTTAACGTTATTCATGTAGTGTGATTTTACGTATATATATTCGTTTTTACCAATATTTCGATACTACTTCATGTTTTCTTACGATATGTGATTTGGCCTTCAAATCTCAGAATTTCGCAGATTTTGCATTTTTAAGCAAGTTTTCTTGCATTTTGTTTTGTACTAAAAATCATCGAATTTAGCAATATTTTGACCTATATCATCCCCTTTTCCTTCATGTGATTTAAACAAAATATCATCGAATTAGGCAATATTTTTTCGTTTTTCCATGTTTTTGTGAATTATCAGTTTATTGTTTTTTTTCATTAAATATACGAGAACAAATATGCAAACACATAATTGATCAGAAAATAACCTTAAATACTTCATTTTCAATCAACTCTTTGTTTCTCGTTAAAATACTGAGTAAGATATTTAAAAGGGGAGAAGTTCTGTTTTTATTGCATATATCGACGTTTCAGCCGGATTAGAGCGGTTTTACGTGTAAATCTTCCATCGGTAATATAAACGGAAAATCAGGAACATTTTAGTTAATTCTAATGGAAACACATTGATTTTTATCATTTGTATTTGAAACAACATTGTCATATGTCTTTTTTTGTATCTAAATAATACGATACCTCGCTCTATGATTTGAAGTTAAAATCCTCAAATATGGTAATATAGTGACTTTTTTCACGTTATTCATGTAGTGTGAGTATATATATTCGTTTTTACCAATATTTCGATACTACTTCATGTTTTCTCACGATATGTGATTTGGCCTTCATATCTCAGAATTTCGCAAATTTTGCATTTTTAATCAAGTTTTCTTGCATTTTGTTTTGTACTAAAAATCATCGAATTTAGCAATATTTTGACCTTTATCATCCCCTTTTCCTCTATGTGATTTAAAAAAAATATCATCGAATTAGGCAATATTTTGCCGTTTTTCCACGTTTTTGTGAATTATCAGTTTATTTTTATTTTTTCATTAAATATACGAGAAAAATTATGCAAACACATAATTGATCAGAAAATAACCTTAAATACTTCATTTTCAATCATATATTTGTTTCTTGTTAAAATACTGAGTAAGATATTTAAAAGGGGAGAAGTTCTGTTTTTATTGCATATATCGACATTTCAGCCGGATTAGAACGGTTTAACGTGTACATATTCCATCGGTAATATAAACCGAAAATCAGGAATATTTTAGTTAAGTTTAATAAAAACACATTGATTTTTATCATTTGTATTGGAAGCAACATCTTTATACGTCTTTTCTAGGGTCTAAAAAATACGAAACGTCGCTTTTATGATTTGAAGTTAAAATCCTCAAATTTGGCATAATAAAGACTTTTTCATGTTTTTTATGTAGTTTGATATTACGTTATTATGATATTATGATATTTTTACCAATATTTTGATACTATTTCATGTAGAATCACTATATGTGATTTGGCCGTCAAATCTCAGATTTTCGCATAATATTGGATTTTAAGCAAGTTTTCTTGCAATTTGTTTCGTACTAAAAATCATCGAATTCAGCAATATTTTGACGTTTATTATCCACTTTTCCTTTATGTGATATAAACAAAATATCATCGAATTAGGCAATATTTTGCTGTTTTTTCACGTTTTTGTGAATTTTCAGTTTATTGCTATTAATTCATTAAATATACGATAAAAATAATGCAAACACATAATTGATCAGAAATTAACCTTGAACACTTCATTTTCAATCAACAATTTTTTTCTCGTTAAAATACTGAGTAAGATATTGGAAAGGGGAGAAGTTCTGTTCTTATTGCATATATCGACGTTTCAGCCGGATTAGAGCGGTTTTACATATACATCTTCCATCGGTAATATAAACGGAAAATCAGGAACATTTTAGTTAATTCTAATGAAAACACATTGATTTTTATCATTTGTATTTGAAACAACATTGTCATTTGTCTTTTCTTGGATCTAAATAATACGAAACCTCGCTCTATGATTTGAAGTTAAAATCCTCAAATAAGGTAATATAGTGACTTTTTTCACGGTATTCATACAGTGTGATTTTACGTATATATATTCGTTTTTACCAATATTTCGATACTACTTCATGTTTTTCTCACGATATATAATGTGGCTTTCAAATCTCAGAATTTCGCAAATTTTGCATTTTTAAGCAAGTTTTCTTGCATTTTGTTTTGTACTAAAAATCATCGAATTTAGCAATATTTTGACCTTTATCATCCCCCTTTTCCTTTTTGTGATTTAAATAAAATATCATCGAATTAGGCAATATTTTGCTGTTTTTCCACGTTTTTGTGAATTTTCAGTTTATTGCTATTATTTCATTAAATATACGATAAAAATGATGCAAACACATAATTGATTAGAAATTAACCTTAAACACTTCATTTTCAATCAACTCTTTGTTTCTCGGTAAAATATTGAGTAAGATATAGGAAAGGGGAGATGTTCTGTTTTTATTGCATATATCGACGTTTCAGCCGGATTAGAGCGGTTTTAAGTGTACATCTTCCATCGGTAATATAAACGGAAAATCAGGAACATTTTAGGTAATTCTAATGAAAACACATTGATTTTTATCATTTGCATTTGAAACAACATTGTCATATGTCTTTTCATGGATCTAAATAATACCTCGCTCTATGATTTGAAGTTAAAATCCTCAAATATGGTAATATAGTGACTTTTTTCACGTTATTCATATAGTGTGATTTTACGTATATATATTCGTTTTACCAATATTTCGATACTACTTCATGTTTTCTCACGATATGTGATTTGGCCTTCAAATCTCAGAATTTCGCAAATTTTGCATTTTTAATCAAGTTTTCTTGCATTTTGTTTTGTACTAAAAATCATCGAATTTAGCAATATTTTGATCTATATCATCCCCTTTTCCTTTATGTGATTTAAACAAAATATCATCGAATTAGGCAATATTTTGCCGTTTTTCCACGTTTTTGTGAATTATCAGTTTATTGTTATTTTTTCATTAAATATACGAGAACAAATTTGCAAACACATCTAAAATAACCTTAAATAACAGAAAATAACCTTAATCAGAAAATAACCTTAAATACTTCATTTTCAATCAACTCTTTGTTTCTCGTTAAAATACTGAGTGAGATATTTAAAAGGGGAGAAGTTCTGTTTTTATTGCATATATCGACGTTTCAGCCGGATTAGAGCGGTTTTACGTGTAAATCTTCCATCGGTAATATAAACGGAAAATCAGGAACATTTTAGTTAATTCTAATGAAAACACATTGATTTTTATCATTTGTATTTGAAACAACATTGTCATATGTCTTTTTTTGGATCTAAATAATACGATACCTCGCTCTATGATTTGAAGTTAAAATCCTCAAATTTGGCATAATAATGACTTTTTCATGTTTTTTATGTAGTTTGATATTACGTAAATATATTCATTTTTACCAATATTTCGATACTATTTCATGTAGTATCACGATATGTGATTTGGCCTTCAAATCTCAGATTTTCGCATAATATTGGATTTTAAGCAAGTTTTTTTGCATTTTGTTTCGTACTAAAAATCATCGAATTCAGCAATATTTTGACGTTTATCATCCCCTTTTCCTTTATGTGATATAAACAAAATATCATCGAATTAGGCAATATTTTGCTGTTTTTCCACGTTTATGTGAATTTTCAGTTTATTGCTATTAATTCATTAAATATACGATAAAAATAATGCAAACACATAATTGATTAGAAATTAACCTTAAACACTTCATTTTCAATCAACTATTTTTTTTCTCGTTAAAATACTGAGTAAATTATTGGAAAGGGAAGAAGTTCTGTTTTTATTGCATATATCGACGTTTCAGCCGGATTAGAGCGGTTTTACGTTTACATCTTCCATCGGTAATATAAACGGAAAATCAGGAACATTTTAGTTATTTCTAATGAAAACACATTGATTTTTATCATTTGCATTTGAAACAACATTGTCATATGTCTTTTCTTGGATCTAAATAATACCTCGCTCTATGATTTGAAGTTAAAATCCTCAAATATGGTAATATAGTGACTTTTTTCACGTTATTCATGTAGTGTGATTCTCCGTATATATATTCGTTTTTACCAATATTTCGATACTACTTCATGTTTTCTCACGATCTCAGAATTTCGCAAATTTTGCATTTTTAATCAAGTTTTCTTGCATTTTGTTTTGTACTAAAAATCATCGAATTTAGCAATATTTTGACCTTTATTATCCCCTTTTTCCTTCATGTGATTTAAACAAAATATCATCGAATTAGGCAATATTTTGCCGTTTTTCCACGTTTTTGTGAATTATCAGTTTATTGTTATTTTTTCATTAAATATACGAGAACAATTATGCAAACACATAATTGATCAGAAAATAACCTTAAATACTTCATTTTCAATCAACTCTTTGTTTCTCGTTAAAATACTGAGTAAGATATTAAAAAGGGGAGAAGTTCTGTTTTTATTGCATATATCGACGTTTCAGCCGGATTAGAGCGGTTTTACGTTTACATCTTCCATCGGTAATATAAACGGAAAATCAGGAACATTTTAGTTATTTCTAATGAAAACACATTGATTTTTATCATTTGTATTTGAAACAACATTGTCATATGTCTTTTCTTGGATCTAAATAATACGAAACCTCGCTCTATGATTTGAAGTTAAAATCCTCAAATATGGTAATATAGTGACTTTTTCACGTTATTCATGTAGTGTGATTTTACGTATATATATTCGTTTTTACCAATATTTCGATACAACTTCATGTTTTCTCAAGATATGTGACTTGGCCTTCAAATCTCAGAATTTCGCAAATTTTGCATTTTTAATCAAGTTTTCTTGCATTTTGTTTTGTACTAAAAATCATCGAATTTAGCAAAATTTTGACCTTTATCATCCCCTTTTCCTTTATGTGATTTAAACAAAATATCATCGATTAGGCAATATTTTGTTGTTTTTCCACGTCTTTGTGAATTTTCATTTTATTGCTATTAATTCATTAAATATACGAGAAAAATTATGCAAACACATAATTGATTAGAAATTAACCTTAAACACTTCATTTTCAATCAACTCTTTGTTTCTCGTTAAAATACTGAGTATGATATTGCAAAGGGGAGAAGTTCTGTTTTTATTGCATATATCGACGTTTCAGCCGGATTAGAACGGTTTTATGTGTACATCTTCAATCAGTAATATAAACGGAAAATCAGGAACATTTTAGTTAATTCTAATGAAAACACATTGATTTTTATCATTTGCATTTGAAACAACATTGTCATATGTCTTTTCTTGGATCTGAATAATACCTCGCTCTATGATTTGAAGTTAAAATCCTCAAATATGGTAATATAGTGACTTTTTTCACGTTATTCATGTAGTGTGATTTTACGTATATATATTCGTTTTTACCAATATTTCGATACTACTTCATGTTTTCTCACGATATGTGATTTGGCCTTCTAATCTCTGAATTTTGCATTTTTAAGCAAGTTTTCTTGCATTTTGTTTTGTACTAAAAATCATCGAATTTAGCAATATTTTGACCTTTATCATCCCCTTTTCCTTCATGTGATTTAAACAAAATATCATTGAATTAGGCAATATTTTGCCGTTTTTCCACGTTTTTGTGAATTATCAGTTTATTGTTATTTTTTCATTAAATATACGAGAACAATTATGCAAACACATAACTGATCAGAAAATAATCTTAAATACTTCATTTTCAATCAACTCTTTGTTTCTCGTTAAAATACTGAGTAAGATATTTGAAAGGGGAGAAGTTCTGTTTTTATTGCATATATCGACGTTTCAGCCGGATTAGAGCGGTTTTACGTTTACATCTTCCATCGGTAATATAAACGGAAAATCAGGAACATTTTAGTTATTTCTAATGAAAACACATTGATTTTTATCATTTGTATTTGAAACAACATTGTCATATGTCTTTTCTTGGATCTAAATAATACGAAACCTCGCTCTATGATTTGAAGTTAAAATCCTCAAATAAGGTAATATAGTGACTTTTTTCACGGTATTCATACAGTGTGATTTTACGTATATATATTCGTTTTTACCAATATTTCGATACTACTTCATGTTTTTCTCACGATATATAATGTGGCTTTCAAATCTCAAAATTTCGCAAATTTTGCATTTTTAAGCAAGTTTTCTTGCATTTTGTTTTGTACTAAAAATCATCGAATTTAGCAATATTTTGACCTTTATCATCCCCCTTTTCCTTTTTGTGATTTAAATAAAATATCATCGAATTAGGCAATATTTTGCTGTTTTTCCACGTTTTTGTGAATTTTCAGTTTATTGCTATTATTTCATTAAATATACGACAAAAATGATGCAAACACATAATTGATTAGAAATTAACCTTAAACACTTCATTTTCAATCAACTCTTTGTTTCTCGGTAAAATATTGAGTAAGATATAGGAAAGGGGAGATGTTCTGTTTTTATTGCATATATCGACGTTTCAGCCGGATTAGAGCGGTTTTATGTGTACATTTTCCATCGGTAATATAAACGGAAAATCAGGAACATTTTAGGTAATTCTAATGAACACACATTGATTTTTATCATTTGCATTTGAAACAACATTGTCATATGTCTTTTCTTGGATCTAAATAATACCTCGCTCTATGATTTGAAGTTAAAATCCTCAAATATGGTAATATAGTGACTTTTTTCACGTTATTCATGTAGTGTGATTTTACGTATATATATTCGTTTTTACCAATATTTCGATACTACTTCATGTTTTCTCACGATATGTGACTTGGCCTTCAAATCTCAGAATTTCGCAAATTTTGCATTTTTAATCAAGTTTTCTTGCATTTTGTTTTGTACTAAAAATCATCGAATTTAGCAATATTTTGATCTATATCATCCCCTTTTCCTTTATGTGATTTAAACAAAATATCATCGAATTAGGCAATATTTTGCCGTTTTTCCACGTTTTTGTGAATTATCAGTTTATTGTTATTTTTTCATTAAATATACGAGAAAAATAACGCAAACACATAATTGATCAGAAAATTACCTTAAATACTTAATTTTCAATCATATATTTGTTTCTCGTTGAAATACTGAGTAAGATATTTAAAAGGGGAGAAGTTCTGTTTTTATTCCATATATCGACGTTTCAGCCGGATTAGAACGGTTTAACGTGTACATATTCCATCGGTAATATAAACCGAAAATCAGGAATATTTTAGTTAAGTTTAATGAAAACACATTGATTTTTATCATTTGTATTGGAAGCAACATCTTTATACGTCTTTTCTAGGGTCTAAAAAATACGAAACGTCGCTTTTATGATTTGAAGTTAAAATCCTCAAATTTGGCATAATAATGACTTTTTCATGTTTTTTATGTAGTTTGATATTACGTAAATATATTCATTTTTACCAATATTTCGATACTATTTCATGTAGTATCACGATATGTGATTTGGCCTTCAAATCTCAGATTTTCGCATAATATTGGATTTTAAGCAAGTTTTTTTTGCATTTTGTTTCGTATTAAAAATCATCGAATTCAGCAATATTTTGACGTTTATCATCCCCTTTTCCTTTATGTGATATAAACAAAATATCATCGAATTAGGCAATATTTTGCTGTTTTTCCACGTTAATGTGAATTTTCAGTTTATTGCTATTAATTCATTAAATATACGATAAAAATAATGCAAACACATAATTGATTAGAAATTAACCTTAAACACTTCATTTTCAATCAACTATTTTTTTTCTCGTTAAAATACTGAGTAAATTATTGAAAGGGAAGAAGTTCTGTTTTTATTGCATATATCGACGTTTCAGCCGGATTAGAGCGGTTTTACGTGTACATCTTCCATCGGTAACATAAACGGCAAATCAGGAACATTTTAGTTAATTCTAATGAAAACACATTGATTTTTATCATTTGCATTTGAAACAACATTGTCATATGTCTTTTCTTGGATCTAAATAATACCTCGCTCTATGATTTGAAGTTAAAATCCTCAAATATGGTAATATAGTGACTTTTTTCACGTTATTCATGTAGTGTGATTCTCCGTATATATATTCGTTTTTACCAATATTTCGATACTACTTCATGTTTTCTCACGATCTCAGAATTTCGCAAATTTTGCATTTTTAATCAAGTTTTCTTGCATTTTGTTTTGTACTAAAAATCATCGAATTTAGCAATATTTTGACCTTTATTATCCCCTTTTTCCTTCATGTGATTTAAACAAAATATCATCGAATTAGGCAATATTTTGCCGTTTTTCCACGTTTTTGTGAATTATCAGTTTATTGTTATTTTTTCATTAAATATACGAGAACAATTATGCAAACACATAATTGATCAGAAAATAACCTTAAATACTTCATTTTCAATCAACTCTTTGTTTCTCGTTAAAATACTGAGTAATATATTAAAAAGGGGAGAAGTTCTGTTTTTATTGCATATATCGACGTTTCAGCCGGATTAGAGCGGTTTTACGTTTACATCTTCCATCGGTAATATAAACGGAAAATCAGGAACATTTTAGTTATTTCTAATGAAAACACATTGATTTTTATCATTTGTATTTGAAACAACATTGTCATATGTCTTTTCTTGGATCTAAATAATACGAAACCTCGCTCTATGATTTGAAGTTAAAATCCTCAAATATGGTAATATAGTGACTTTTTCACGTTATTCATGTAGTGTGATTTTACGTATATATATTCGTTTTTACCAATATTTCGATACAACTTCATGTTTTCTCAAGATATGTGACTTGGCCTTCAAATCTCAGAATTTCGCAAATTTTGCATTTTTAATCAAGTTTTCTTGCATTTTGTTTTGTACTAAAAATCATCGAATTTAGCAAAATTTTGACCTTTATCATCCCCTTTTCCTTTATGTGATTTAAACAAAATATCATCGATTAGGCAATATTTTGCTGTTTTTCCACGTCTTTGTGAATTTTCAGTTTATTGCTATTAATTCATTAAATATACGAGAAAAATTATGCAAACACATAATTGATTAGAAATTAACCTCAAACACTTCATTTTCAATCAACTCTTTGTTTCTCGTTAAAATACTGAGTATGATATTGCAAAGGGGAGAAGTTCTGTTTTTATTGCATATATCGACGTTTCAGCAGGATTAGAGCGGTTTTATGTGTACATCTTCAATCAGTAATATAAACGGAAAATCAGGAACATTTTAGTTAATTCTAATGAAAACACATTGATTTTTATCATTTGCATTTGAAACAACATTGTCATATGTCTTTTCTTGGATCTAAATAATACCTCGCTCTATGGTTTGAAGTTAAAATCCTCAAATATGGTAATATAGTGACTTTTTTCACGTTATTCATGTAGTGTGATTTTATGTATATATATTCGTTTTTACCAATATTTCGATACTACTTCATGTTTTCTCACGATATGTGATTTGGCCTTCTAATCTCTGAATTTTGCATTTTTAAGCAAGTTTTCTTGCATTTTGTTTTGTACTAAAAATCATCGAATTTAGCAATATTTTGACCTTTATCATCCCCTTTTCCTTCATGTGATTTAAACAAAATATCATTGAATTAGGCAATATTTTGCCGTTTTTCCACGTTTTTGTGAATTATCAGTTTATTGTTATTTTTTCATTAAATATACGAGAACAATTATGCAAACACATAACTGATCAGAAAATAATCTTAAATACTTCATTTTCAATCAACTCTTTGTTTCTCGTTAAAATACTGAGTAAGATATTTGAAAGGGGAGAAGTTCTGTTTTTATTGCATATATCGACGTTTCAGCCGGATTAGAGCAGTTTTACGTGTACATCTTCCATCGGTAATATAAACGGAAAATCAGGAATATTTTAGTTAATTCTAATGAAAACACATTGATTTTTATCATTTGTATTTGAAACAACATTGTCACATGTCTTTTCTTGGATATAAATAATACGAAACCTCGCTCTATGATTTGAAGTTAAAATCCTCAAATATGGTAATATAGTGACTTTTTTCACGTTATTCATGTAGTGTGATTTAACGTATATATATTCGTTTTTACCAATATTTCGATACTACTTCATGTTTTCTCACGATATGTGATTTGGCCTTCAAATCTAAGAATTTCGCAAATTTTGCATTTTTAAGCAAGTTTTCTTGCATTTTGTTTTGTTCTAAAAATCATCGAATTTAGCAATATTTTGACCTTTATCATCCCCTTTTCCTTTATGTGATTTAAATAAAATATCATCGAATTAGGCAATATTTTGCCGTTTTCCACGTTTTTGTGAATAACCAGTTTATTGTTATTTTTTCATTAAATATACGAGAAAAATTATGCAAAAACATAATTGATCAGAAAATAACCTTAAATACTTCATTTTCAATCTTATATTTGTTTCTCGTTAAAATACTGAGTAAGATATTTAAAAGGGGAGAAGTTCTGTTTTTATTGCATATATCGACATTTCAGCCGGATTAGAACGGTTTAACGTGTACATATTCCATCGGTAATAGAAATCGAAAATCAGGAATATTTTAGTTAAGTTTAATGAAAACACATTGATTTTTATCATTTGTATTGGAAGCAACATCTTTTACGTCTTTTCTAGGGTCTAAAAAATACAAAACGTCGCATTTATGATTTGAAGTTAAAATCCTCAAATTTGGCATAATAATGACTTTTTCATGTTTTTTATGTAGTTTGATATTACGTAAATATATTCATTTTTACCAATATTTCGATACTATTTCATGTAGTATCACGATATGTGATTTGGCCTTCAAATCTCAGATTTTCGCATAATATTAGATTTTAAGCAAGTTTTCTTGCATTTTGTTTCGTACTAAAAATCATCGAATTCAGCAATATTTTGACGTTTATCATCCCCTTTTCCTTTATGTGATATAAACAAAATATCATCGAATTAGGCAATATTTTGCTGTTTTTCCACGTTTTTATAAATTTTCAGTTTATTGCTATTAATTCATTAAATATACGATAAAAATAATGCAAACACATAATTGATTAGAAATTAACTTTAAACACTTCATTTTCTATCAACTATTTTTTTTCTCGTTAAAATACTGAGTAAGATATTGGAAAGGGAAGAAGTTCTGTTTTTATTGCATATATCGACGTTTCAGCCGGATTAGAGCGGTTTTACGTGTACATCTTCCATCGGTAATATAAACGGAAAATCAGGAACATTTTAGTTAATTCTAATGAAAACACATTGATTTTTATCATTTGCATTTGAAACAACATTGTCATATGTCTTTTCTTGGATCTAAATAATACCTCGCTCTATGATTTGAAGTTAAAATCCTCAAATATGGTAATATAGTGACTTTTTTCACGTTATTCCTGTAGTGAGATTTTACGTATATATATTCGTTTTTACCAATATTTCGATACTATTTCATGTTTTCTCACGATATGTGATTTGGCCTTCAAATCTCAGAAGTTCGCAGATTTTGCATTTATAAGCAAGTTTTCTTGCATTTTGTTTTGTACTAAAAATCTTCGAATTTAGCAATATTTTGACCTTTATCATCCCCTTTTCCTTCATGTGATTTAAACAAAATATCATCGAATTAGGCAATATTTTGCCCTTTTTCCACGTTTTTGTGAATTATCAGTTTATTGTTAATTTTTCATTAAATATACGAGAACAATTATGCAAACACATAACTGATCAGAAAATAACCTTAAATACTTCATTTTCAATCAACTCTTTGTTTCTCGTTAAAATACTGAGTAAGATATTTAAAAGGGGAGAAGTTCTGTTTTTATTGCTTATCGACGTTTCAGCCGGATTAGAGCGGTTTTACGTATACATCTTCATTCGGTAAAATAAACGGAAAATCAGGAACATTTTAGTTAATTCTAATGAAAACACATTGATTTTTATCATTTGTATTTGAAACAACATTGTCATATGTCTTTTCTTGGATCTAAATAATACGAAACCTCGCTCTATGATTTGAAGTGAAAATCCTCAAATATGGTAATATAATGACTTTTTTCACGTTATTCATGTAGTGTGATTTTACGTATATATATTCGTTTTTACCAATATTTCGATACTACTTCATGTTTTCTCACGATATGTGATTTGGCCTTCAAATCTCAGAATTTCGCAAATGTTGCATTTTTAAGCAAGTTTTCTTGCATTTTGTTTTGTACTAAAAATCATCGAATTTAGCAATATTTTGACCTTTATCATCCCCTTTTCCTTTATGTGATTTAAACAAAATATCATCGAATTAGGCAATATTTTGCCGTTTTTCCACGTTTTTGTGAATTAT
The DNA here is from genome assembly GCF_040958095.1 of Procambarus clarkii. Lineage (NCBI taxonomy): Eukaryota > Metazoa > Arthropoda > Malacostraca > Decapoda > Cambaridae > Procambarus > Procambarus clarkii. Next base: position 1,855,326 of record NC_091175.1, on the reverse strand, counting down.
CAGTTTATTGTTATTTTTTCATTAAATATACGAGAAAAATTATGCAAACACATAACTGATCAGAAAATAACCTTAAATACTTCATTTTCAATCAACTCTTTGTTTCTCGTTAAAATACTGAGTAAGATATTTAAAAGGGGAGAAGTTCTGTTTTTATTGCATATATCGACGTTTCAGCCGGATTAGAGCGGTTTTACGTGTAAATCTTCCATCGGTAATATAAACGGAAAATCAGGAACATTTTAGTTAATTCTAATGAAAACACATTGATTTTTATCATTTGTATTTGAAACAACATTGTCATATGTCTTTTCTTGGATCTAAATAATACGATACCTCGCTCTATGATTTGAAGTTAAAATCCTCAAATATGGTAATATAGTGACTTTTTTCACGTTATTCATGTAGTGTGATTTTACGTATATATATTCGTTTTTACCAATATTTCGATACTACTTCATGTTTTCTCACGATATGTGATTTGGCCTTCAAATCTCAGAATTTCGCTGATTTTGCATTTTTAAGCAAGTTTTCTTGCATTTTGTTTTGTACTAAAAATCATCGAATTTAGCAATATTTTGACATATATCATCCCCTTTTCCTTCATGTGATTTAAACAAAATATCATCGAATTAGGCAATATTTTGCCGTTTTTCCATGTTTTTGTGAATTATCAGTTTATTGTTTTTTTATTAAATATACGAGAAAAATTATGCAAACACATAATTCATCAGAAAATTACCTTAAATACTTAATTTTCAATCATATATTTGTTTCGCGTTGAAATACTGAGTAAGATATTTAAAAGGGGAGAAGTTCTGTTTTTATTCCATATATCGACGTTTCAGCCGGATTAGAACGGTTTAACGTGTACATATTCCATCGGTAATATAAACCGAAAATCAGGAATATTTTAGTTAAGTTTAATGAAAACACATTGATTTTTATCATTTGTATTGGAAGCAACATCTTTATACGTCTTTTCCAGGGTCTAAAAAATACGAAACGTCGCTTTTATGATTTGAAGTTAAAATCCTCAAATTTAGCATAATAATGACTTTTTCATGTTTTTTATGTAGTTTGATATTACGTAAATATATTCATTTTTACCAATATTTCGATACTATTTCATGTAGTATCACGATATGTGATTTGGCCTTCAAATCTCAGATTTTCGCATAATATTGGATTTTAAGCAAGTTTTCTTGCATTTTGTTTCGTACTAAAAATCATCGAATTCAGCAATATTTTTACGTTTATCATCCCCTTTTCCTTTATGTGATATAAACAAAATATCATCGAATTAGGCAATATTTTGCTGTTTTTCCACGTTTTTGTGAATTTTCATTTTATTGCTATTAATTCATTAAATATACGATAAAAATAATGCAAACACATAATTGATTAGAAATTAACCTTAAACACTTCATTTTCAATCAACTATTTTTTTCTCGTTAAAATACTGAGTAAGATATTGGAAAGGGGAGAAGTTCTGTTTTTATTGCATATATCGACGTTTCAGCCGGATTAGAGCGGTTTTACGTATACATCTTCATTCGGTAATATAAACGGAAAATCAGGAACATTTTAGTTAATTATAATGAAAACACATTGATTTTTATAATTTGTATTTGAAACAACATTGTCATATGTCTCTTCTTGGATCTAAATAATACGAAACCTCGCTCTATGATTTGAAGTGAAAATCCTTAAATATGGTAATATAATGACTTTTTTCACGTTATTCATGTAGTGTGATTTTACGTATATATATTCGTTTTTACCAATATTTCGATACTACTTCATGTTTTCTCACGATATGTGATTTGGCCTTCAAATCTCAGAATTTCGCTGATTTTGCATTTTTAAGCAAGTTTTCTTGCATTTTGTTTTGTACTAAAAATCATCGAATTTAGCAATATTTTGACATATATCATCCCCTTTTCCTTCATGTGATTTAAACAAAATATCATCGAATTAGGCAATATTTTGCCGTTTTTCCATGTTTTTGTGAATTATCAGTTTATTGTTTTTTTATTAAATATACGAGAAAAATTATGCAAACACATAATTCATCAGAAAATTACCTTAAATACTTAATTTTCAATCATATATTTGTTTCGCGTTGAAATACTGAGTAAGATATTTAAAAGGGGAGAAGTTCTGTTTTTATTCCATATATCGACGTTTCAGCCGGATTAGAACGGTTTAACGTGTACATATTCCATCGGTAATATAAACCGAAAATCAGGAATATTTTAGTTAAGTTTAATGAAAACACATTGATTTTTATCATTTGTATTGGAAGCAACATCTTTATACGTCTTTTCCAGGGTCTAAAAAATACGAAACGTCGCTTTTATGATTTGAAGTTAAAATCCTCAAATTTAGCATAATAATGACTTTTTCATGTTTTTTATGTAGTTTGATATTACGTAAATATATTCATTTTTACCAATATTTCGATACTATTTCATGTAGTATCACGATATGTGATTTGGCCTTCAAATCTCAGATTTTCGCATAATATTGGATTTTAAGCAAGTTTTCTTGCATTTTGTTTCGTACTAAAAATCATCGAATTCAGCAATATTTTTACGTTTATCATCCCCTTTTCCTTTATGTGATATAAACAAAATATCATCGAATTAGGCAATATTTTGCTGTTTTTCCACGTTTTTGTGAATTTTCATTTATTTGCTATTAATTCATTAAATATACGATAAAAATAATGCAAACACATAATTGATTAGAAATTAACCTTAAACACTTCATTTTCAATCAACTATTTTTTTCTCGTTAAAATACTGAGTAAGATATTGGAAAGGGGAGAAGTTCTGTTTTTATTGCATATATCGACGTTTCAGCCGGATTAGAGCGGTTTTACGTATACATCTTCATTCGGTAATATAAACGGAAAATCAGGAACATTTTAGTTAATTATAATGAAAACACATTGATTTTTATAATTTGTATTTGAAACAACATTGTCATATGTCTCTTCTTGGATCTAAATAATACGAAACCTCGCTCTATGATTTGAAGTGAAAATCCTTAAATATGGTAATATAATGACTTTTTTCACGTTATTCATGTAGTGTGATTTTACGTATATATATTCGTTTTTACCAATATTTCGAAACTACTTCATGTTTTCTCACGATATGTGATTTGGCCTTCAAATCTCAGAATTTCGCAGATTTTCCATTTTTAAGCAAGTTTTCTTGCATTTTGTTTTGTACTAAAAATCATCGAATTTAGCAATATTTTGACATATATCATCCCCTTTTCCTTCATGTGATTTAAACAAAATATCATCGAATTAGGCAATATTTTGCCGTTTTTCCATGTTTTTGTGAATTATCAGTTTATTGTTTTTTTATTAAATATACGAGAAAAATTATGCAAACACATAATTCATCAGAAAATTACCTTAAATACTTAATTTTCAATCATATATTTGTTTCTCGTTGAAATACTGAGTAAGATATTTAAAAGGGGAGAAGTTCTGTTTTTATTCCATATATCGACGTTTCAGCCGGATTAGAACGGTTTAACGTGTACATATTCCATCGGTAATATAAACCGAAAATCAGGAATATTTTAGTTAAGTTTAATGAAAACACATTGATTTTTATCATTTGTATTGGAAGCAACATCTTTATACGTCTTTTCTAGGGTCTAAAAAATACGAAACGTCGCTTTTATGATTTGAAGTTAAAATCCTCAAATTTGGCAAAATAATGACTTTTTCATGTTTTTTATGTAGTTTGATATTACGTAAATATATTCATTTTTACCAATATTTCGATACTATTTCATGTAGTATCACGATATGTGATTTGGCCTACAAATCTCAGATTTTCGCAAAATATTGGATTTTAAGCAAGTTTTTTTGCATTTTGTTTCGTACTAAAAATCATCGAATTCAGCAATATTTTGACGTTTATCATCCCCTTTTCCTTTATGTGATATAAACAAAATATCATCGAATTAGGTAATATTTTGCTGTTTTTCCACGTTTATGTGAATTTTCAGTTTATTGCTATTAATTCATTAAATATACGATAAAAATAATGCAAACACATAATTGATTAGAAATTAACCTTGAACACTTCATTTTCAATCAACTATTTTTTTCTCGTTAAAATACTGAGTAAGATATTGGAAAGGGGAGAAGTTCTGTTTTTATTGCATATATCGACGTTTCAGCCGGATTAGAGCGGTTTTACGTATACATCTTCATTCGGTAATATAAACGGAAAATCAGGAACATTTTAGTTAATTCTAATGAAAACACATTGATTTTTATAATTTGTATTTGAAACAACATTGTCATATGTCTTTTCTTGGATCTAAATGATACGAAACCTCGCTCTATGATTTGAAGTGAAAATCCTCAAATATGGTAATATAATGACTTTTGACACGTTATTCATGTAGTGTGATTTTACGTATATATATTCGTTTTTACCAATATTTCGATACTACTTCATGTTTTCTCACGATATGTGATTTGGCCTTCAAATCTCAGAATTTCGCAGATTTTCCATTTTTAAGCAAGTTTTCTTGCATTTTGTTTTGTACTAAAAATCTTCGAATTTAGCAATATTTTGACCTTTATCATCCCCTTTTCCTTCATGTGATATAAACAAAATATCATCGAATTAGGCAATATTTTGCCCTTTTTCCACGTTTTTGTGAATTATCAGTTTATTGTTTATTGTTAGTTTTTCATTAAATATACGAGAACAATTATGCAAACACATAACTGATCAAAAAATAACCTTAAATACTTCATTTTCAATCAACTCTTTGTTTCTCGTTAAAATACTGAGTAAGATATTTAAAAGGGGAGAAGTTCTGTTTTTATTGCATATATCGACGTTTCAGCCGGATTAGAACGGTTTAACGTGTACATATTCCATCGGTAATATAAACCGAAAATCAGGAATGTTTTAGTTAAGTTTAATGAAAACACATTGATTTTTATCATTTGTATTGGAATAAACATCTTTATACGTCTTTTCTAGGGTCTAAAAAATACGAAACGTCGCTTTTATGATTTGAAGTTAAAATCCTCAAATTTGGCATAATAATGACTTTTTCATGTTTTTTATGTAGATTGATATTACGTAAATATATTCATTTTTACCAATATTTCGATACTATTTCATGTAGTATCACGATATGTGATTTGGCCTTGAAATCTCAGATTTTCGCATAATATTGGATTTTAAGCAAGTTTTCTTGCATTTTGTTTCGTACCAAAAATCATCGAATTCAGCAATATTTTGACGTTTATCATCCCCTTTTCCTTTATATGATATAAACAAAATATCATCGAATTAGGCAATATTTTGCTGTTTTTCCACGTTTCTGTGAATTTTCAGTTTATTGCTATTAATTCATTAAATATACGATAAAAATAATGCAAACACATAATTGATTAGAAATTAACCTTAAACACTTCATTTTCAATCAACTATTTTTTTTCTCGTTAAAATACTGAGTAAGATATTGGAAAGGGGAGAAGTTCTGTTTTTATTGCATATATGGACGTTTCAGCCGGATTAGAGCGGTTTTACGTGTACATCTTCCATCGGTAATACAAACGGAAAATCAGGAACATTTTAGGTAATTCTAATGAAAACACATTGATTTTTATCATTTGCATTTGAAACAACATTGTCATATGTCTTTTCTTGGATCTAAATAATACCTCGCTCTATGATTTGAAGTTAAAATCCTCAAATATGGTAATATAGTGACTTTTTTCACGTTATTCATGTAGAGTGATTTTACGTATATATATTCGTTTTTACCAATATTTCGATACTACTTCATGTTTTCTCACGATATGTGATTTGGCCTTCAAATCTCAGAATTTCGCAGATTTTGCATTTTTAAGCAAGTTTTCTTGCATTTTGTTTTGTACTAAAAATCATCGAATTTAGCAATATTTTGACCTATATCATCCCCTTTTCCTTCATGTGATTTAAACAAAATATCATCGAATTAGGCAATATTTTGCCGTTTTTCCACGTTTTGTGAATTATCAGTTTATTGTTAATTTTTCATTAAATATACGAGAACAATTATGCAAACACATAACTGCTCAGAAAATAACCTTAAATACTTCATTTTCAATCAACTCTTTGTTTCTTGTTAAAATACTGAGTAAGATATTTAAAAGGGGAGAAGTTCTGTTTTTATTGCATATATCGACGTTTCAGCCGGATTAGAGCGGTTTTACGTGTACATCTTCCATCGGTAATATAAACGGAAAATCAGGAACCTTTTAGTTAATTCTAATGAAAACACATTGATTTTTATCATTTGTATTTGAAACAACATTGTCATATGTCTTTTCTTGGATCTAAATAATACGATACCTCGCTCTATGATTTGAAGTTAAAATCCTCAAATATGGTAATATAGTGACTTTTTTCACGTTATTCATGTAGTGTGATTTTACGTATATATATTCGTTTTTACCAATATTTCGATACTACTTCATGTTTTCTCACGATATGTGACTTGGCCTTCAAATCTCAGAATTTCGCAAATTTTGCATTTTTAATCAAGTTTTCTTGCATTTTGTTTTGTACTAAAAATCATCGAATTTAGCAATATTTTGACCTTTATCATCCCCTTTTCCTTTATGTGGTTTAAACAAAATATCATCGAATTAGGCAATATTTTGCCGTTTTTCCACGTTTTTGTGAATTATCAGTTAATTGTTATTTTTTCATTAAATATACGAGAAAAATTATGCAAACACATAATTGATCAGAAAATTACCTTAAATACTTAATTTTCAATCATATATTTGTTTCTCGTTGAAATACTGAGTAAGATATTTAAAAGGGGAGAAGTTCTGTTTTTATTCCATATATCGACGTTTCAGCCGGATTAGAACGGTTTAACGTGTACATATTCCATCGGTAATATAAACCGAAAATCAGGAATATTTTAGTTAAGTTTAATGAAAACACATTGTTTTTTAACATTTGTATTGGAAGCAACATCTTTATACGTCTTTTCTAGGGTCTAAAAAATAAGAAACGTCGCTTTTATGATTTGACGTTAAAATACTCAAATTTGGCATAATAATGACTTTTTCATGTTTTTTATGTAGTTTGATATTACGTAAATATATTCATTTTTACCAATATTTCGATACTATTTCATGTAGTATCACGATATGTGATTTGGCCTTCAAATCTCAGATTTTCGCATAATATTGGATTTTAAGCAGGATTTTTGCATTTTGTTTCGTACTAAAAATCATCGAATTCAGTAATATTTTGACGTTTATCATCCCCTTTTCCTTTATGTGATATAAACAAAATATCATCGAATTAGGCAATATTTTGCTGTTTTTCCACGTTTATTTGAATTTTCAGTATATTGCTATTAATTCATTAAATATACGATAAAAATAATGCAAACACATAATTGATTAGAAATTAACCTTAAACACTTCATTTTCAATCAACTATTTTTTTTCTCGTTAAAATACTGAGTAAGATATTGGAAAGGGGAGAAGTTCTGTTTTTATTGCATATATCGACGTTTTAGCCGGATTGGAGCGGTTTTACGTATACATCTTCATTCGGTAATATAAACGGAAAATCAGGAACATTTTAGTTAATTCTAATGAAAACACATTGATTTTTATAATTTGTATTTGAAACAACATTGTCATATGTCTTTTCTTGGATCTAAATAATACGAAACCTCGCTCTATGATTTGAAGTGAAAATCCTCAAATATGGTAATATAATGACTTTTTTCACGTTATTCATGTAGTGTGATTTTACGTATATATATTCGTTTTTACCAATATTTCGATACTACTTCATGTTTTCTCACGATATGTGATTTGGCCTTCAAATCTCAGAATTTCGCAAATGTTGCATTTTTAAGCAAGTTTTCTTGCATTTTGTTTTGTACTAAAAATCATCGAATTTAGCAATATTTTGACCTTTATCATCCCCTTTTCCTTTATGTGATTTAAACAAAATATCATCGAATTAGGCAATATTTTGCCGTTTTTCCACGTTTTTGTGAATTATCAGTTTATTGTTATTTTTTCATTAAATATACGAGAAAAATTATGCAAACACATAATTGATCAGAAAATAACCTTAAATACTTCATTTTCAATCATATATTTGTTTCTCGTTAAAATACTGAGTAAGATATTTAAAAGGGGAGAAGTTCTGTTTTTATTGCATATATCGACGTTTCAGCCGGATTAGAACGGTTTAAAGTGTACATATTCCATCGGTAATATAAACCGAAAATCAGGAATATTTTAGTTAAGTTTAATGAAAACACATTTATTTTTATCATTTGTATTGGAATCAACATCTTTATACGTCTTTTCTAGGGTCTAAAAAATAAGAAACGTCGCTTTTATGATTTGATGTTAAAATCCTCAAATTTGGCATAATAATGACTTTTTCATGTTTTTTATGTAGATTGATATTACGTAAATATATTCATTTTTACCAATGTTTCGATACTATTTCATGTAGTATCACGATATGTGATTTGGCCTTCAAATCTCAGATTTTCGCATAATATTGGATTTTAAGCAAGTTTTCTTGCATTTTGTTTCGTACCAAAAATCATCGAATTCAGCAATATTTTGACGTTTATCATCCCCTTTTCCTTTATGTGATATAAACAAAATATCATCGAATTAGGCAATATTTTGCCGTTTTTTCACGTTTTTGTGAAATATCAGTTTATTGTTATTTTTCCATTATATATACGATAAAAATAATGCAAACACATAATTGATCAGAAAATAACCTTAAACACTTCATTTTCAATCAACTATTTTTTTCTCGTTAAAATACTGAGTAAGATATTGGAAAGGGGAGAAGTTCTGTTTTTATTGCATATATCGACGTTTCAGCCGGATTAGAGCGGTTTTACGTGAACATCTTCCATCGGTAATATAAACGGAAAATCAGGAACATTTTAGTTAATTCTAATGAAAACACATCATCAACTCTTTGTTTCTCGTTAAAATACTGAGTAAGATATTAAAAAGGGGAGAAGTTCTGTTTTTATTGTATATATCGACGTTTCAGCCGGATTAGAGCGGTTTTACGTGTACATCTTCCATCGGTAATATAAACGGAAAATCAGGAACATTTTAGTTAATTCTAATGAAAACACATTGATTTTTATCATTTGTATTTGAAACAACATTGTCATATGTCTTTTCTTGGATCTAAATAATACGAAACCTCGCTCTATGATTTGAAGCTAAAATCCTCAAATATGGTAATATAGTGATTTTTTTCACGTTATTCATGTAGTGTGATTTTACGTATATATATTCGTTTTTACCAATATTTCGATACTACTTCATGTTTTCTCACGATATGTGATTTGGCCTTCAAATCTCAGAATTTCGTAAATTTTGCATTTTTAAGCAGGTTTTCTTGCATTTTGTTTTGTACTAAAAATCATCGAATTTAGCAATATTTTGACCTTTATCATCCCCTTTTCCTTCATGTGATTTAAACAAAATATCATCGAATTAGGCAATATTTTGCCGTTTTTCCACGTTTTTGTGAATTATCAGTTTATTGTTAATTTTTCATTAAATATACGAGAACAATTATGCAAACACATAACTGATCAGAAAATAACCTTAAATACTTCATTTTCAATCAACTCTTTGTTTCTCGTTAAAATACTGAGTAAGATATTTAAAAGGGGAGAAGTTCTGTTTTTATTGCATATATCGACGTTTCAGCCGGATTAGAGCGGTTTTACGTGTACATCTTCCATCGGTAATATAAACGGAAAATCAGGAATATTTTAGTTAATTCTAATTAAAACACATTGATTTTTATCATTTGTATTTGAAACAACATTGTCATATGTCTTTTCTTGGATCTAAATAATACGAAACCTCGCTCTATGATTTGAAGTTAAAATCCTCAAAAATGGTAATATAGTGACTTTTTTCACGTTATTCATGTAGTGTGATTTTACGTATATATATTCGTTTTTACCAATATTTCGATACTACTTCATGTTTTCTCACGATATGTGATTTGGCCTTCAAATCTAAGAATTTCGCAAATTTTGCATTTTTAAGCAAGTTTTCTTGCATTTTGTTTTGTACTAAAAATCATCGAATTATCAATATTTTGACCTTTATCATCCCCTTTTCCTTTATGTGATTTAAACAAAATATCATCGAATTAGGCAATATTTTGCCGTTTTTTCACGTTTTTGTGAAATAACAGTTTATTGTTATTTTTTCATTAAATATACAATAAAAATAATGCAAACACATAATTGATCAGAAAATAAACTTAAATACTTCATTTTCAATCATATATTTGTTTCTCGTTAAAATACTGAGTAAGATATTTAAAAGGGGAGAAGTTCTGTTTTTATTGCATATATCGACGTTTCAGCCGGATTAGAACGGTTTAACGTGTACATATTCCATCGGTAATATAAACCGAAAATCAGGAATATTTTAGTTAAGTTTAATGAAAACACATTTATTTTTATCATTTGTATTGGAAGCAACATCTTTATACGTCTTTCCTAGGGTCTAAAAAATACGAAACGTCGCTTTCATGATTTGAAGTTAAAATCCTCAAATTTGGCATAATAATGACTTTTTCATGTTTTTATGTAGTTTGATATTACGTAAATATATTCATTTTTAACAATATTTCGATACTATTTCATGTAGTATCACGATATGTGATTTGGCCTTCAAATCTCAGATTTTCGCATAATATTGGATTTTAAGCAAGTTTTCTTGCATTTTGTTTCGTACTAAAAATCATCGAATTCAGCAATATTTTGACGTTTATCATCCCCTTTTCCTTTATGTGATATAAACAAAATATCATCGAATTAGGCAATATTTTGCTGTTTTTCCACGTTTTTGTGAATTTTCAGTTTATTGCTATTAATTCATTAAATATACGATAAAAATAATGCAAACACATAATTGATTACAAATTAACCTTAAACACTTCATTTTCAATCAACTATTTTTTTCTCGTTAAAATACTGAGTAAGATATTGGAAAGGAGAGAAGTTCTGTTTTTATTGCATATATCGACGTTTCAGCCGGATTAGAGCGGTTTTACGTGTACATCTTCCATCGGTAATATAAACGGAAAATCAGGAACATTTTAGTTAATTCTAATGAAAACACATCATCAACTCTTTGTTTCTCGTTAAAATACTGAGTAAGATATTAAAAAGGGGAGAAGTTCTGTTTTTATTGTATATATCGACGTTTCAGCCGGATTAGAGCGGTTTTACGTGTACATCTTCCATCGGTAATATAAACGGAAAATCAGGAACATTTTAGTTAATTTTAATGAAAACACATTGATTTTTATCATTTGTATTTGAAACAACATTGTCATATGTCTTTTCTTGGATCTAAATAATACGAAACCTCGCTCTATGATTTGAAGTTAAAATCCTCAAATATGGTAATATAGTGACTTTTTTCACGTTATTCATGTAGTGTGATTTTACGTACATATATTCGTTTTTACCAATATTTCGATACTACTTCATGTTTTCTCACGATATGTGATTTGGCCTTCAAATCTCAGAATTTCGCAAATTTTGCATTTTTAAGCTGGTTTTCTTGCATTTTGTTTTGTACTAAAAATCATCGAATTTAGCAATATTTTGACCTTTATCATCCCCTTTTCCTTCATGTGATTTAAACAAAATATCATCGAATTAGGCAATATTTTGCCCTTTTTCCACGTTTTTGTGAATTATCAGTTTATTGTTAATTTTTCATTAAATATACGAGAACAATTATGCAAACACATAACTGATCAGAAAATACCCTTAAATACTTCATTTTCAATCAACTCTTTGTTTCTCGTTAAAATACTGAGTAAGATATTTAAAAGGGGAGAAGTTCTGTTTTTATTGCATATATGGACGTTTCAGCCGGATTAGAGCGGTTTTACGTGTACATCTTCCATCGGTAATATAAACGGAAAATCAGGAACATTTTAGTTAATTCTAATGAAAACACATTGATTTTTATCATTTGTATTTGAAACAACATTGTCATATGTCTTTTCTTGGATCTAAATAATACGAAACCTCGCTCTATGATTTAAAGTTAAAATCCTCAAATATGGTAATATAGTGACTTTTTTCACGTTATTCATGTAGTGTGATTTTACGTATATATATTCATTTTTACCAATATTTCGATACTACTTCATGTTTTCTAACGATATGTGATTTGGCCTTCAAATCTCAGAATTTCGCAAATTTTGCATTTTTAAGCAAGTTTTCTTGCATTTTGTTTTGTACTAAAAATCATCGAATTTAGCAATATTTTGACCTTTATCATCCCCTTTTCCTTTATGTGATTTAAACAAAATATCATCGAATTAGGCAATATTTTGCCGTTTTTTCTGGTTTTTGTGAAATATCAGTTTGTTGTTATTTTTTCATTAAATATACGATAAAAATAATGCAAACACATAATTGATCAGAAAATAACCTTAAATACTTCATTTTCAATCATATATTTGTTTCTCGTTAAAATACTGAGTAAGATATTTAAAAGGGGAGAAGTTCTGTTTTTATTGCATATATCGACGTTTCAGCCGGATTAGAACGGTTTAACGTGTACATATTCCATCGGTAATATAAACCGAAAATCAGGATTATTTTAGTTAAGTTTAATGAAAACACATTGATTTTTATCATTTGTATTGGAAGCAACATCTTTATACGTCTTTCCTAGGGTCTAAAAAATACGAAACGTCGCTTTTATGATTTGAAGTTAAAATCCTCAAATTTGGCATTATAATGACTTTTTCATGTTTTTTATGTAGTTTGATATTACGTAAATATATTCATTTTTACCAATATTTCGATACTATTTCATGTAGTATCACGACATGTGATTTGGCCTTCAAATCTCAGATTTTCGAATAATATTGGATTTTAAGCAAGTTTTCTTGCATTTTGTTTCGTACTAAAAATCATCGAATTCAGCAATATTTTGACGTTTATCATCCCCTTTTCCTTTATGTGATATAAACAAAATATCATCGAATTAGGCAATATTTTGCTGTTTTTCCACGTTTTTGTGAATTTTCAGTTTATTGCTATTAATTCATTAAATATACGATAAAAATAATGAAACACATATTGATTACAAATTAACCTTAAACACTTCATTTTCAATCAACTATTTTTTTCTCGTTAAAATATTGAGTAAGATATTGGAAAGTTCTGTTTTTATTGCATATATCGACGTTTCAGCCGGATTAGATCGGTTTTACGTGTAAATCTTCCATCGGTAATATAAACGGAAAATCAGGAACATTTTAGTTAATTCTAATGAAAACACATTGATTTTTATCATTTGCATTTGAAACAACATTGTCATATGTCTTTTCTTGGATCTAAATAATACCTCGCTCTATGATTTGAAGTTAAAATCCTCAAATATGGTAATATAATGACTTTTTTCACGTTATTCATATAGTGTGATTTTACGTATATATATTCGTTTTTACCAATATTTCGATACTACTTCATATTTTCTCACGATATGTGATTTGGCCTTCAAATCTCAGAATTTCGCAGATTTTGCATTTTTAAGCAAGTTTTCTTGCATTTTGTTTTGTACTAAAAATCATCGAATTTAGCAATATTTTGACCTTTATCATCCCCTTTTCCTTCATGTGATATAAACAAAATATCATCGAATTAGGCAATATTTTGCCCTTTTTCCACGTTTTTGTGAATTATCAGTTTATTGTTTATTGTTAATTTTTCATTAAATATACGAGAACAATTATGCAAACACATAACTGATTAGAAAATAACCTTAAATACTTCATTTTCAATCAACTCTTTGTTTCTCGTTAAAATACTGAGTAAGATATTTAAAAGGGGAGAAGTTCTGTTTTTATTGCATATATCGACGTTTCAGCCGGATTAGAGCGGTTTTACGTGTACATCTTCCATCGGTAATATAAACGGAAAATCAGGAACATTTTAGTTAATTCTAATGAAAACACATTGATTTTTATCATTTGTATTTGAAACAACATTGTCATATGTCTTTTCTTGGATCTAAATAATACGAAACCTCGCTCTATGATTTGAAGTTAAAATCCTCAAATATGGTAATATAGTGACTTTTTTCACGTTATTCATGTAGTGTAATTTTACGTATATATATTCGTTTTTAGCAATATTTTGATACTACTTCATGTTTTCTCACGATATGTGATTTGGCCTTCAAATCTCAGAATTTCGCAAATTTTGCATTTTTAATCAAGTTTTCTTGCATTTTGTTTTGTACTAAAAATCATCGAATTTAGCAATATTTTTACCTTTATCATCCCCTTTTCCTTTATTTGATTTAAACAAAATATCATCGAATTAGGCAATATTTTGCCGTTTTTCCACGTTTTTGTGAATTATCAGTTTATTGTTATTTTTTCATTAAATATACGAGAAAAATTATGCAAACACACAATTGATCAGAAAATTACTTTAAATTTTTAATTTTCAATCATATATTTGTTTCTCGTTGAAATACTGAGTAACATATTTAAAAGGGGAGAAGTTCTGTTTTTATTGCATATATCGACGTTTCAGCCGGATTAGAACGGTTTAACGTGTACATATTCCATCGGTAATATAAACCGAAAATCAGGAATATTTTAGTTAAGTTTAATGAAAACACATTGATTTTTATCATTTGTATTGGAAGCAACATCTTTATCCGTCTTTCCTAGGGTCTAAAAAATACGAAACGTCGCTTTCATGATTTGAAGTTAAAATCCTCAAATTTGGCATAATAATGACTTTTTCATGTTTTTATGTAGTTTGATATTACGTAAATATATTCATTTTTAACAATATTTCGATACTATTTCATGTAGTATCACGATATGTGATTTGGCCTTTAAATCTCAGATTTTCGCATAATATTGGATTTTAAGCAAGTTTTCTTGCATTTTGTTTCGTACTAAAAATCATCGAATTCAGCAATATTTTGACGTTTATCATCCCCTTTTCCTTTATGTGATATAAACAAAATATCATCGAATTAGGCAATATTTTGCTGTTTTTCCACGTTTTTGTGAATTTTCAGTTTATTGCTATTAATTCATTAAATATACGATAAAAATAATGCAAACACATAATTGATTACAAATTAACCTTAAACACTTCATTTTCAATCAACTATTTTTTTCTCGTTAAAATACTGAGTAAGATATTGGAAAGTTCTGTTTTTATTGCATATATCGACGTTTCAGCCGGATTAGATCGGTTTTACGTGTAAATCTTCCATCGGTAATATAAACGGAAAATCAGGAATATTTTAGTTAATTCTAATGAAAACACATTGATTTTTATCATTTGCATTTGAAACAACATTGTCATATGTCTTTTCTTGGATCTAAATAATACCTCGCTCTATGATTTGAAGTTAAAATCCTCAAATATGGTAATATAGTGACTTTTTTCACGTTATTCATATAGTGTGATTTTACGTATATATGTTCGTTTTTACCAATATTTCGATACTACTTCATATTTTCTCACGATATGTGATTTGGCCTTCAAATCTCAGAATTTCGCAGATTTTGCATTTTTAAGCAAGTTTTCTTGCATTTTGTTTTGTACTAAAAATCATCGAATTTAGCAATATTTTGACCTTTATCATCCCCTTTTCCTTCATGTGATATAAACAAAATATCATCGAATTAGGCAATATTTTGCCCTTTTTCCACGTTTTTGTGAATTATCAGTTTATTGTTTATTGTTAATTTTTCATTAAATATACGAGAACAATTATGCAAACACATAACTGATTAGAAAATAACCTTAAATACTTCATTTTCAATCAACTCTTTGTTTCTCGTTAAAATACTGAGTAAGATATTTAAAAGGGGAGAAGTTCTGTTTTTATTGCATATATCGACGTTTCAGCCGGATTAGAGCGGTTTTACGTGTACATCTTCCATCGGTAATATAAACGGAAAATCAGGAACATTTTAGTTAATTCTAATGAAAACACATTGATTTTTATCATTTGTATTTGAAACAACATTGTCATATGTCTTTTCTTGGATCTAAATAATACGAAACCTCGCTCTATGATTTGAAGTTAAAATCCTCAAATATGGTAATATAGTGACTTTTTTCACGTTATTCATGTAGTGTAATTTTACGTATATATATTCGTTTTTAGCAATATTTTGATACTACTTCATGTTTTCTCACGATATGTGACTTGGCCTTCAAATCTCAGAATTTCGCAAATTTTGCATTTTTAATCAAGTTTTCTTGCATTTTGTTTTGTACTAAAAATCATCGAATTTAGCAATATTTTTACCTTTATCATCCCCTTTTCCTTTATTTGATTTAAACAAAATATCATCGAATTAGGCAATATTTTGCCGTTTTTCCACGTTTTTGTGAATTATCAGTTTATTGTTATTTTTTCATTAAATATACGAGAAAAATTATGCAAACACACAATTGATCAGAAAATTACCTTAAATTTTTAATTTTCAATCATATATTTGTTTCTCGTTGAAATACTGAGTAACATATTTAAAAGGGGAGAAGTTCTATTTTTATTGCATATATCGACGTTTCAGCCGGATTAGAACGGTTTAACGTGTACATATTCCATCGGTAATATAAACCAAAAATCAGGAATATTTTAGTTAAGTTTAATGAAAACACATTGATTTTTATCATTTGTATTGGAAGCAACATCTTTATACGTCTTTTATAGGGTCTAAAAAATACGAAACGTCGCTTTAATGATTTGAAGTTAAAATCCTCAAATTTGGCGTAATAATGACTTTTTCATGTTTTTTATGTAGTTTGATATTACGTAAATATATTCATTTTTACCAATATTTCGATACTATTTCATGTAGTATCACGATATGTGATTTGGCCTTCAAATCTCAGATTTTCGCATAATATTGGATTTTAAGCAAGTTTTTTTGCATTATGTTTCGTACTAAAAATCAACGAATTCAGCAATATTTTGACGTTTATCATCCCCTTTTCCTTTATATGATATAAACAAAATATCATCGAATTAGGCAATATTTTGCTGTTTTTCCACGTTTATGTGAATTTTCAGTTTATTGCTATTAATTCATTAAATATACGATAGAAATAATGCAAACACATAATTGATTAGAAATTAACCTTGAACACTTCATTTTCAATCAACTATTTTTTTCTCGTTAAAATACTGAGTAAGATATTGGAAAGGGGAGAAGTTCTGTTTTTATTGCATATATCGACGTTTCAGCCGGATTAGAGAGGTTTTACGTATACATCTTCATTCGGTAATATAAACGGAAAATCAGGAACATTTTAGTTAATTCTAATGAAAACCCATTGATTTTTATAATTTGTATTTGAAACAACATTGTCATATGTCTTTTCTTGGATCTATATAATACGAAACCTCGCTCTATGATTTGAAGTGAAAATCCTCAAATATGGTAATATAGTGACGTTTTTCACGTTATTCATGTAGTGTGATTTTACGTATATATATTCGTTTTTACCAATATTTCGATACTACTTCATTTTTTCTCACGATATGTGATTTGGCCTTCAAATCTCAGAATTTCGCAAAAGTTGCATTTTTAAGCAAGTTTTCTTGCATTTTGTTTTGTACTAAAAATCATCGAATTTAGCAATATTTTGACCTTTATCATCCCCTTTTCCTTCATGTGATTTAAACAAAATATCATCGAATTAGGCAATATTTTGCCGTTTTTCGAGTTTTTTTTGAATTATCAGTTTATTTTTATTTTTTCATTATATATACGAGAAAAATTATGCGAACACATAATTGATCAGAAAATAACCTTAAATACTTCATTTTTAATCATATATTTGTTTCTCGTTAAAATACTGAGTAAGATATTTAAAATGGGAGAAGTTCTGTTTTTATTGCATATATCGACGTTTCAGCCAGATTAGAACGGTTTAACGTGTACATATTCCATCGGTAATATAAACCGAAAATCAGGAATATTTTAGTTAAGTTTAATGAAAACACATTGATTTTTATCATTTGTATTGGAAGCAACATCTTTATACGTCTTTTCTAGGGTCTAAAAAATACGAAACGTCGCTTTTATGATTTGAAGTTAAAATCCTCAAATTTGGCATAATAATGACTTTTTCATGTTTTTTTTGTAGATTGATATTACGTAAATATATTCATTTTTACCAATATATCGATACTATTTCATGTAGTATCACGATATGTGATTTGGCCTTCAAATCTCAGATTTTCGCATAATATTGGATTTTAAGCAAGTTTTCTTGCATTTTGTTTCGTACTAAAAATCATCGAATTCAGCAATATTTTGACGTTTATCATCCCCTTTTCCTTTATGCGATATAAACAAAATATCATCGAATTAGGCAATATTTTGCTGTTTTTCCACGTTTATGTGAATTTTCAGTTTATTGCTATTAATTCATTAAATATACGATAAAAATAATGCAAACACATAATTGATTAGAAATTAACCTTAAACACTTCATTTTCAATCAAATATTTTTTTTCTCGTTAAACTACTGAGTAAGATATTGGAAAGGGGAGAAGTTCTGTTTTTATTGCATATATCGACGTTTCAGCCGGATTAAAGCGGTTTTACGTGTACATCTTCCATCGGTAATTTAAACGGAAAATCAGTAACATTTTATTTAATTCTAATGAAAACACATTGATTTTTATTATTTGCATTTGAAACAACATTGTCATATGTCTTTTCTTGGATCTAAATAATACCTCGCTCTATGGTTTGAAGTTAAAATCCTTAAATATGGTAATATAGTGACTTTTTTCACGTTATTCATGTAGTGTGATTTTACGTATATATATTCGTTTTTACCAATATTTCGATACTACTTCATGTTTTCTCACGATATGTGATTTGGCCTTCAAATCTCAGCAGTTCGCAGATTTTGCATTTTTAAGCAAGTTTTCTTGCATTTTGTTTTGTACTAAAAATCATCGAATTTAGCAATATTTTGACCTTTATCATCCCCTTTTCCTTCATGTGATTTAAACAAAATATCATCGAATTAGGCAATA
Source organism: Procambarus clarkii (assembly GCF_040958095.1). Taxonomy (NCBI): domain Eukaryota; kingdom Metazoa; phylum Arthropoda; class Malacostraca; order Decapoda; family Cambaridae; genus Procambarus; species Procambarus clarkii. The sequence continues at coordinate 1,836,158 of NC_091175.1, read as the reverse complement.
TTTTGCCCTTTTTCCACGTTTTTGTGAATTATCAGTTTATTGTTAATTTTTTATTAAATATACGAGAACAATTATGCAAACACATAACTGATCAGAAAATAACCTTAAATACTTCATTTTCAAACAACTCCTTGTTTCTCGTTAAAATACTGAGTAAGATATTTAAAAGGGGAGAAGTTCTGTTTTTATTGCATATATCGACGTTTCAGCCGGATTAGAACGGTTTAACGTGTACATATTCCATCGGTAATATAAACCGAAAATCAGGAACATTTTAGTTAAGTTTAATGAAAACACATTGATTTTTATCATTTGTATTGGAAGCAACATCTTTATACGTCTTTTCTAGGGTCTAAAAAATACGAAACGTCGCTTTTATGATTTGAAGTTAAAATCCTCAAATTTGGCATAATAATGACTTTTTCATGTTTTTTATGTAGATTGATATTACGTAAATATATTCATTTTTACCAATATTTCGATACTATTTCATGTAGTATCACGATATGTGATTTGGCCTTCAAATCTCAGATTTTCGTATAATATTGGATTTTAAGCAAGTTTTCTTGCATTTTGTTTCGTACTAAAAATCATCGAATTCAGCAATATTTTGACGTTTATCATCCCCCTTTTCCTTTATGTGATATAAACAAAATATCATCGAATTAGGCAATATTTTGCTGTTTTTCCACGTTTTTGTGAATTTTCAGTTTATTGCTATTAATTCATTAAATATACGATAAAAATAATGCAAACACATAATTGATTAGAAATTAACCTTAAACACTTCATTTTCAATCAACTATTTTTTTTCTCGTTAAAATACTGAGTAAGATATTGGAAAGGGGAGAAGTTCTGTTTTTATTGCATATATCGACGTTTCAGCCGGATTAGAGCGGTTTTACGTGTACATCTTCCATCGGTAATATAAACGGAAAATCAGGAACATTTTAGTTAATTCTAATAAAAACACATTGATTTTTATCATTTGCATTTGAAACAACGTTGTCATATGTCTTTTCATGGATCTAAATAATTCCTCGCTCTATGATTTGAAGTTAAAATCCTTAAATATGGTAATATAGTGACTTTTTTCACGTTATTCATGTAGTGTGATTTTACGTATATATATTCGTTTTTACCAATATTTCGATACTACTTCATGTTTTCTCACGATATGTGATTTGGCCTTCAAATATCAGCAGTTCGCAGATTTTGCATTTTTAAGCAAGTTTTCTTGCATTTTGTTTTGTACTAAAAATCATCGAATTTAGCAATATTTTGACCTTTATCATCCCCTTTTCCTTCATGTGATTTAAACAAAATATCATCGAATTAGGCAATATTTTGCCCTTTTTCCACGTTTTTGTGAATTATCAGTTTATTGTTAATTTTTCATTAAATATACGAGAACAATTATGCAAACACATAACTGATCAGAAAATACCTTAAATACTTCATTTTCAATCAACTCCTTGTTTCTCGTTAAAATACTGAGTAAGATATTTAAAAGGGGAGAAGTTCTGTTTTTATTGCATATATCGACGTTTCAGCCGGATTAGAACGGTTTAACGTGTACATATTCCATCGGTAATATAAACGGAAAATCAGGAACATTTTAGTTAATTCTAATGAAAACACATTGATTTTTATCATTTGTATTTGAAACAACATTGTCATATGTCTTTTCTTGGATCTAAATAATACGATACCTCGCTCTATGATTTGAAGTTAAAATCCTCAAATATGGTAATATAGTGACTTTCTTCACGTTATTCATGTAGTGTGATTTTACGTATATAAATTCGTTTTTACCAATAATTCGATACTACTTCATGTTTTCTCACGATATGTGACTTGGCCTTCAAATCTCAGAATTTCGCAAATTTTGCATTTTTAATCAAGTTTTCTTGCATTTTGTTTTGTACTAAAAATCATCGAATTTAGCAATATTTTGACCTTTATCATCCCCTTTTCCTTTGTGTGATTTAAACAAAATATCATCGAATTAGGCAATATTTTGCCGTTTTTCCACGTTTTTGTGAATTATCAGTTTATTGTTATTTTTTCATTAAATATACGAGAAAAATTATGCAAACACATAATTGATCAGAAAATTACCTTAAATATTTAATTTTCAATCATATATTTGTTTCTCGTTGAAATACTAAGTAAGATATTTAAAAGGGGAGAAGTTCTGTTTTTATTGCATATATCGACGTTTCAGCCGGATTAGAACGGTTTAACGTGTGAACGGTTTAACGTGTTTAACGTGTTGCATTCCATCGGTAATATAAACCGAAAATCAGGAATATTTTAGTTAAGTTTAATGAAAACACATTGATTTTTATCATTTGTATTGGAAGCAACATCTTTATACGTCTTTTCTAGGGTCTAAAAAATACGAAACGTCGCTTTTATGATTTGAAGTTAAAATCCTCAAATTTGGCATGATAATAACTTTTTCATGTTTTTTATGAAGTTTGATATTACGTAAATATATTCATTTTTACCAATATTTCGATACTATTTCATGTAGAATCACGATATGTGATTTGGCCTTCAAATCTCAGATTTTCGCATAATATTGGATTTAAAGCAAGTTTTTTTGCATTTTGTTTCGTACTAAAAATCATCGAATTCAGCAATATTTTGACGTTTATCATCCCCTTTTCCTTTATGTGAAATAAACAAAATATCATCGAATTAGGCAATATTTTGCTGTTTTTCCACGTTTTTGTGAATTTTCAGTTTATTGCTATTAATTCATTTAATATACGATAAAAATAATGCAAACACATAATTGATTAGAAATTAACCTTGAACACTTCATTTTCAATCAACAATTTTTTTTCTCGTTAAAATACTGAGTAAGATATTGGAAAGGGGAGAAGTTCTGTTTTTATTGCATATATCGACGTTTCAGCCGGATTAGAGCGGTTTTACGTATACATCTTCATTCGGTAATATAAACGGAAAATCAGGAACATTTTAGTTAATTCTAATGAAAACACATTGATTTTTATAATTTGTATTTGAATCAACATTGTCATATGTCTTTTCTTGGATCTAAATAATACGAAACCTCGCTCTATGATTTGAAGTGAAAATCCTCAAATATGGAAATGTAGTGACTTTTTTCACGTTATTTATGTAGTGTGATTTTACGTATATATATTCGTTTTTACCAATATTTCGATACTACTTCATGTTTTCTCACGATATGTGATTTGGCCTTCAAATCTCAGAATTTCGCAAATGTTGCATTTTTAAGCAAGTTTTCTTGCATTTTGTTTTGTACTAAAAATCATCGAATTTAGCAATATTTTGACCTTTGTCATCCCATTTTCCTTTATGTGATTTAAACAAAATATCATCGAATTAGGCAATATTTTGCCGTTTTTCCACGTTTTTGTGAATTATCAGTTTATTGTTATTTTTTCATTAAATATACGAGAAAACTTATGCAAACACATAATTGATCTGAAAATAACCTTAAATACTTCATTTTCAATCAAATATTTGTTTCTCGTTAAAATACTGAGTAAGATATTTAAAAGGGGAGAAGTTCTGTTTTTATTGCATATATCGACGTTTCATCCGGATTAGAACGGTTTAACGTGTACATATTCCATCGGTAATATAAACCGAAAATCAGGAATATTTTAGTTAAGTTTAATGAAAACACATTGATTTTTATCATTTGTATTGGAAGCAACATCTTTATACGTCTTTTCTAGGGTCTAAAAAATACGAAACGTCGCTTTTATGATTTGAAGTTAAAATCCTCAAATTTGGCATAATAATGACTTTTTCATGTTTTTTATGTAGATTGATATTACGTAAATATATTCATTTTTACCAATATTTCGATACTATTTCATGTAGTATCACGATATGTGATTTGGCCTTCAAATCTCAGATTTTCGTATAATATTGGATTTTAAGCAAGTTTTCTTGCATTTTGTTTCGTACTAAAAATCATCGAATTCAGCAATATTTTGACGTTTATCATCCCCCTTTTCCTTTATGTGATATAAACAAAATATCATCGAATTAGGCAATATTTTGCTGTTTTTCCACGTTTTTGTGAATTTTCAGTTTATTGCTATTAATTCATTAAATATACGATAAAAATAATGCAAACACATAATTGATTAGAAATTAACCTTAAACACTTCATTTTCAATCAACTATTTTTTTTCTCGTTAAAATACTGAGTAAGATATTGGAAAGGGGAGAAGTTCTGTTTTTATTGCATATATCGACGTTTCAGCCGGATTAGAGCGGTTTTACGTGTACATCTTCCATCGGTAATATAAACGGAAAATCAGGAACATTTTAGTTAATTCTAATAAAAACACATTGATTTTTATCATTTGCATTTGAAACAACGTTGTCATATGTCTTTTCATGGATCTAAATAATTCCTCGCTCTATGATTTGAAGTTAAAATCCTTAAATATGGTAATATAGTGACTTTTTTCACGTTATTCATGTAGTGTGATTTTACGTATATATATTCGTTTTTACCAATATTTCGATACTACTTCATGTTTTCTCACGATATGTGATTTGGCCTTCAAATATCAGCAGTTCGCAGATTTTGCATTTTTAAGCAAGTTTTCTTGCATTTTGTTTTGTACTAAAAATCATCGAATTTAGCAATATTTTGACCTTTATCATCCCCTTTTCCTTCATGTGATTTAAACAAAATATCATCGAATTAGGCAATATTTTGCCCTTTTTCCACGTTTTTGTGAATTATCAGTTTATTGTTAATTTTTCATTAAATATACGAGAACAATTATGCAAACACATAACTGATCAGAAAATACCTTAAATACTTCATTTTCAATCAACTCCTTGTTTCTCGTTAAAATACTGAGTAAGATATTTAAAAGGGGAGAAGTTCTGTTTTTATTGCATATATCGACGTTTCAGCCGGATTAGAACGGTTTAACGTGTACATATTCCATCGGTAATATAAACGGAAAATCAGGAACATTTTAGTTAATTCTAATGAAAACACATTGATTTTTATCATTTGTATTTGAAACAACATTGTCATATGTCTTTTCTTGGATCTAAATAATACGATACCTCGCTCTATGATTTGAAGTTAAAATCCTCAAATATGGTAATATAGTGACTTTCTTCACGTTATTCATGTAGTGTGATTTTACGTATATAAATTCGTTTTTACCAATAATTCGATACTACTTCATGTTTTCTCACGATATGTGACTTGGCCTTCAAATCTCAGAATTTCGCAAATTTTGCATTTTTAATCAAGTTTTCTTGCATTTTGTTTTGTACTAAAAATCATCGAATTTAGCAATATTTTGACCTTTATCATCCCCTTTTCCTTTGTGTGATTTAAACAAAATATCATCGAATTAGGCAATATTTTGCCGTTTTTCCACGTTTTTGTGAATTATCAGTTTATTGTTATTTTTTCATTAAATATACGAGAAAAATTATGCAAACACATAATTGATCAGAAAATTACCTTAAATATTTAATTTTCAATCATATATTTGTTTCTCGTTGAAATACTAAGTAAGATATTTAAAAGGGGAGAAGTTCTGTTTTTATTGCATATATCGACGTTTCAGCCGGATTAGAACGGTTTAACGTGTGAACGGTTTAACGTGTTTAACGTGTTGCATTCCATCGGTAATATAAACCGAAAATCAGGAATATTTTAGTTAAGTTTAATGAAAACACATTGATTTTTATCATTTGTATTGGAAGCAACATCTTTATACGTCTTTTCTAGGGTCTAAAAAATACGAAACGTCGCTTTTATGATTTGAAGTTAAAATCCTCAAATTTGGCATGATAATAACTTTTTCATGTTTTTTATGAAGTTTGATATTACGTAAATATATTCATTTTTACCAATATTTCGATACTATTTCATGTAGAATCACGATATGTGATTTGGCCTTCAAATCTCAGATTTTCGCATAATATTGGATTTAAAGCAAGTTTTTTTGCATTTTGTTTCGTACTAAAAATCATCGAATTCAGCAATATTTTGACGTTTATCATCCCCTTTTCCTTTATGTGAAATAAACAAAATATCATCGAATTAGGCAATATTTTGCTGTTTTTCCACGTTTTTGTGAATTTTCAGTTTATTGCTATTAATTCATTTAATATACGATAAAAATAATGCAAACACATAATTGATTAGAAATTAACCTTGAACACTTCATTTTCAATCAACAATTTTTTTCTCGTTAAAATACTGAGTAAGATATTGGAAAGGGGAGAAGTTCTGTTTTTATTGCATATATCGACGTTTCAGCCGGATTAGAGCGGTTTTACGTATACATCTTCATTCGGTAATATAAACGGAAAATCAGGAACATTTTAGTTAATTCTAATGAAAACACATTGATTTTTATAATTTGTATTTGAATCAACATTGTCATATGTCTTTTCTTGGATCTAAATAATACGAAACCTCGCTCTATGATTTGAAGTGAAAATCCTCAAATATGGAAATGTAGTGACTTTTTTCACGTTATTTATGTAGTGTGATTTTACGTATATATATTCGTTTTTACCAATATTTCGATACTACTTCATGTTTTCTCACGATATGTGATTTGGCCTTCAAATCTCAGAATTTCGCAAATGTTGCATTTTTAAGCAAGTTTTCTTGCATTTTGTTTTGTACTAAAAATCATCGAATTTAGCAATATTTTGACCTTTGTCATCCCATTTTCCTTTATGTGATTTAAACAAAATATCATCGAATTAGGCAATATTTTGCCGTTTTTCCACGTTTTTGTGAATTATCAGTTTATTGTTATTTTTTCATTAAATATACGAGAAAACTTATGCAAACACATAATTGATCTGAAAATAACCTTAAATACTTCATTTTCAATCAAATATTTGTTTCTCGTTAAAATACTGAGTAAGATATTTAAAAGGGGAGAAGTTCTGTTTTTATTGCATATATCGACGTTTCATCCGGATTAGAACGGTTTAACGTGTACATATTCCATCGGTAATATAAACCGAAAATCAGGAATATTTTAGTTAAGTTTAATGAAAACACATTGATTTTTATCATTTGTATTGGAAGCAACATCTTTATACGTCTTTTCTAGGGTCTAAAAAATACGAAACGTCGCTTTTATGATTTGAAGTTAAAATCCTCATATTTGGCATAATAATGACTTTTTCATGTTTTTATGTAGATTGATATTACGTAAATATATTCATTTTTACCAATATTTCGATACTATTTCATGTAGTATCACGATATGTGATTTGGCCTTCAAATCTCAGATTTTCGTATAATATTGGATTTTAAGCAAGTTTTCTTGCATTTTGTTTCGTACTAAAAATCATCGAATTCAGCAATATTTTGACGTTTATCATCCCCTTTTCCTTTATGTGATATAAACAAAATATCAGCGAATTAGGCAATATTTTGCTGTTTTTCCACGTTTTTGTGAATTTTCAGTTTATTGCTATTAATTCATTAAATATACGATAAAAATAATGCAAACACATAATTGATTAGAAATTAACCTTAAGCACTTCATTTTCAATCAACTATTTTTTTTCTCGTTAAAATACTGAGTAAGATATTGGAAAGGGGAGAAGTTCTGTTTTTATTGCATATATCAACGTTTCAGCCGGATTAGAGCGGTTTTAAGTGTACATCTTCCATCGGTAATATAAACGGAAAATCAGGAACATTTTAGTTAATTCTAATAAAAACACATTGATTTTTATCATTTGCATTTGAAACAACGTTGTCATATGTCTTTTCATGGATCTAAATAATTCCTCGCTCTATGATTTGAAGTTAAAATCCTCAAATATGGTAATATAGTGACTTTTTTCACGTTATTCATGTAGTGTGATTTTACGAATATATATTCGTTTTTACCAATATTTCGATACTACTTCATGTTTTCTCACGATATGTGATTTGGCCTTCAAATCTCAGAAGTTCGCAGATTTTGCATTTTTAAGCAAGTTTTCTTGCATTTTGTTTTGTACTAAAAATCATCGAATTTAGCAATATTTTGACCTTTATCATCCCCTTTTCCTTCATGTGATTTAAACAAAATATCATCGAATTAGGCAATATTTTGCCCTTTTTCCACGTTTTTGTGAATTATTAGTTTATTGTTAATTTTTCATTAAATATACGAGAACAATTATGCAAACACATAACTGATCAGAAAATAACCTTAAATACTTCATTTTCAATCAACTCTTTGTTTCTCGTTAAAATACTGAGTAAGATATTTAAAAGGGGAGAAGTTCTGTTTTTATTGCATATATCGACGTTTCAGCCGGATTAGAGCGGTTTTACGTGTACATCTTCCATCGGTAATATAAACGGAAAATCAGGAACATTTTAGTTAATTCTAATGAAAACACATTGATTTTTATCATTTGTATTTGAAACAACATTGTCATATGTCTTTTCTTGGATCTAAATAATACGATACCTCGCTCTATGATTTGAAGTTAAAATCTTCAAATATGGTAATATAGTGACTTTTTCACGTTATTCATGTAGTGTGATTTTACGTATATATATTCGTTTTTACCAATATTTCGATACTACTTCATGTTTTCTCACGATATGTGATTTGGCCTTCAAATCTCAGAATTTCGCAAATGTTGCATTTTTAAGCAAGTTTTCTTGCATTTTGTTTTGTACTAAAAATCATCGAATTTAGCAATATTTTGACCTTTATCATCCCCTTTTCCTTTATGTGATTTAATCAAAATATCATCGAATTAGGCAATATTTTGCCGTTTTTCCACGTTTTTGTGAATTATCAGTTTATTGTTATTTTTTCATTAAATATACGAGAAAAAATATGCAAACACATAATTGATCAGAAAATAACCTTAAATACTTCATTTTCAATCATATATTTGTTTCTCGTTAAAATACTGAGTAAGATATTTAAAAGGGGAGAAGTTCTGTTTTTATTGCATATATCGACGTTTCAGCCGGATTAGAACGGTTTAACGTGTACATATTCCATCGGTAATGTAAACCGAAAATCAGGAATATTTTAGTTAAGTTTAATGAAAAAACATTGATTTTTATCATTTGTATTGGAAGCAACATCTTTATACGTCTTTTCTAGGGTCTAAAAAATACGAAACGTCGCTTTTATGATTTGAAGTTAAAATCCTCAAATTTGGCATAATAATGACTTTTTCATGTTTTTTATGTAGATTGATATTACGTAAATATATTCATTTTTACCAATATTTCGATACTATTTCATGTAGTATCACGATATGTGATTTGGCCTTCAAATCTCAGATTTTCGCATAATATTGGATTTTAAGCAAGTTTTCTTGCATTTTGTTTCCTACTAAAAATCATCGAATTCAGCAATATTTTGACGTTTATCATCCCCTTTTCCTTTATGTGATATAAACAAAATATCATCGAATTAGGCAATATTTTGCTGTTTTTCCACGTTTTTGTGAATTTTCAGTTTATTGCTATTAATTCATTAAATATACGATAAAAATAATGCAAACACATAATTGATTAGAAATTAACCTTAAACACTTCATTTTCAATCAACTATTTTTTTTCTCGTTAAAATACTGAGTAAGATATTGGAAAGGGGAGAAGTTCTGTTTTTATTGCATATATGGACGTTTCAACCGGATTAGAGCGGTTTTACGTGTACATCTTCCATCGGTAATATAAACGGAAAATCAGGAACATTTTAGTTAATTCTAATGAAAACACATTGATTTTTATCATTTGCATTTGAAACAACATTGTCATATGTCTTTTCTTGGATCTAAATAATACCTCGCTCTTTGATTTGAAGATAAATCCTCAAATATGGTAATATAGTGACTTTTTTCACGTTATTCATGTAGTGTGATTTTACGTATATATATTCGTTTTTACCAATATTTCGATACTACTTCATGTTTTCTCACGATATGTGATTTGGCCTTCAAATCTCAGAAGTTCGCAGATTTTGCATTTTTAAGCAAGTTTTCTTCCATTTTGTTTTGTACTAAAAATCATCGAATTTAGCAATATTTTGACCTTTATCATCCCCTTTTCCTTTATGTGATTTAAACAAAATATCATCGAATTAGGCAATATTTTGCCGTTTTTCCACGTTTTTGTGAATTATCAGTTTATTGTTATTTTTTCATTAAATATACGAGAAAACTTATGCAAACACATAATTGATCTGAAAATAACCTTAAATACTTAATTTTCAATCAAATATTTGTTTCTCGTTAAAATACTGAGTAAGATATTTAAAAGGGGAGAAGTTCTGTTTTTATTGCATATATCGACGTTTCATCCGGATTAGAACGGTTTAACGTGTACATATTCCATCGGTAATATAAACCGAAAATCAGGAATATTTTAGTTAAGTTTAATGAAAACACATTGATTTTTATCATTTGTATTGGAAGCAACATCTTTATACGTCTTTTCTAGGGTCTAAAAAATACGAAACGTCGCTTTTATGATTTGAAGTTAAAATCCTCATATTTGGCATAATAATGACTTTTTCATGTTTTTATGTAGATTGATATTACGTAAATATATTCATTTTTACCAATATTTCGATACTATTTCATGTAGTATCACGATATGTGATTTGGCCTTCAAATCTCAGATTTTCGTATAATATTGGATTTTAAGCAAGTTTTCTTGCATTTTGTTTCGTACTAAAAATCATCGAATTCAGCAATATTTTGACGTTTATCATCCCCTTTTCCTTTATGTGATATAAACAAAATATCATCGAATTAGGCAATATTTTGCTGTTTTTCCACGTTTTTGTGAATTTTCAGTTTATTGCTATTAATTCATTAAATATACGATAAAAATAATGCAAACACATAATTGATTAGAAATTAACCTTAAGCACTTCATTTTCAATCAACTATTTTTTTTCTCGTTAAAATACTGAGTAAGATATTGGAAAGGGGAGAAGTTCTGTTTTTATTGCATATATCAACGTTTCAGCCGGATTAGAGCGGTTTTAAGTGTACATCTTCCATCGGTAATATAAACGGAAAATCAGGAACATTTTAGTTAATTCTAATAAAAACACATTGATTTTTATCATTTGCATTTGAAACAACGTTGTCATATGTCTTTTCATGGATCTAAATAATTCCTCGCTCTATGATTTGAAGTTAAAATCCTCAAATATGGTAATATAATGACTTTTTTCACGTTATTCATGTAGTGTGATTTTACGAATATATATTCGTTTTTACCAATATTTCGATACTACTTCATGTTTTCTCACGATATGTGATTTGGCCTTCAAATCTCAGAAGTTCGCAGATTTTGCATTTTTAAGCAAGTTTTCTTGCATTTTGTTTTGTACTAAAAATCATCGAATTTAGCAATATTTTGACCTTTATCATCCCCTTTTCCTTCATGTGATTTAAACAAAATATCATCGAATTAGGCAATATTTTGCCCTTTTTCCACGTTTTTGTGAATTATTAGTTTATTGTTAATTTTTCATTAAATATACGAGAACAATTATGCAAACACATAACTGATCAGAAAATAACCTTAAATACTTCATTTTCAATCAACTCTTTGTTTCTCGTTAAAATACTGAGTAAGATATTTAAAAGGGGAAAAGTTCTGTTTTTATTGCATATATCGACGTTTCAGCCGGATTAGAGCGGTTTTACGTGTACATCTTCCATCGGTAATATAAACGGAAAATCAGGAACATTTTAGTTAATTCTAATGAAAACACATTGATTTTTATCATTTGTATTTGAAACAACATTGTCATATGTCTTTTCTTGGATCTAAATAATACGATACCTCGCTCTATGATTTGAAGTTAAAATCCTCAAATATGGTAATATAGTGACTTTTTTCACGTTATTCATGTAGTGTGATTTTACGTATATATATTCGTTTTTACCAATATTTCGATACTACTTCATGTTTTCTCACGATATGTGATTTGGCCTTCAAATCTCAGAATTTCGCAAATGTTGCATTTTTAAGCAAGTTTTCTTGCATTTTGTTTTGTACTAAAAATCATCGAATTTAGCAATATTTTGACCTTTATCATCCCCTTTTCCTTTATGTGATTTAATCAAAATATCATCGAATTAGGCAATATTTTGCCGTTTTTCCACGTTTTTGTGAATTATCAGTTTATTGTTATTTTTTCATTAAATATACGAGAAAAAATATGCAAACACATAATTGATCAGAAAATAACCTTAAATACTTCATTTTCAATCATATATTTGTTTCTCGTTAAAATACTGAGTAAGATATTTAAAAGGGGAGAAGTTCTGTTTTTATTGCATATATCGACGTTTCAGCCGGATTAGAACGGTTTAACGTGTACATATTCCATCGGTAATGTAAACCGAAAATCAGGAATATTTTAGTTAAGTTTAATGAAAAAACATTGATTTTTATCATTTGTATTGGAAGCAACATCTTTATACGTCTTTTCTAGGGTCTAAAAAATACGAAACGTCGCTTTTATGATTTGAAGTTAAAATCCTCAAATTTGGCATAATAATGACTTTTTCATGTTTTTTATGTAGATTGATATTACGTAAATATATTCATTTTTACCAATATTTCGATACTATTTCATGTAGTATCACGATATGTGATTTGGCCTTCAAATCTCAGATTTTCGCATAATATTGGATTTTAAGCAAGTTTTCTTGCATTTTGTTTCCTACTAAAAATCATCGAATTCAGCAATATTTTGACGTTTATCATCCCCTTTTCCTTTATGTGATATAAACAAAATATCATCGAATTAGGCAATATTTTGCTGTTTTTCCACGTTTTTGTGAATTTTCAGTTTATTGCTATTAATTCATTAAATATACGATAAAAATAATGCAAACACATAATTGATTAGAAATTAACCTTAAACACTTCATTTTCAATCAACTATTTTTTTTCTCGTTAAAATACTGAGTAAGATATTGGAAAGGGGAGAAGTTCTGTTTTTATTGCATATATGGACGTTTCAACCGGATTAGAGCGGTTTTACGTGTACATCTTCCATCGGTAATATAAACGGAAAATCAGGAACATTTTAGTTAATTCTAATGAAAACACATTGATTTTTATCATTTGCATTTGAAACAACATTGTCATATGTCTTTTCTTGGATCTAAATAATACCTCGCTCTTTGATTTGAAGATAAATCCTCAAATATGGTAATATAGTGACTTTTTTCACGTTATTCATGTAGTGTGATTTTATGTATATATATTCGTTTTTACCAATATTTCGATACTACTTCATGTTTTCTCACGATATGTGATTTGGCCTTCAAATCTCAGAAGTTCGCAGATTTTGCATTTTTAAGCAAGTTTTCTTCCATTTTGTTTTGTACTAAAAATCATCGAATTTAGCAATATTTTGACCTTTATCATCCCCTTTTCCTTTATGTGATTTAAACAAAATATCATCGAATTAGGCAATATTTTGCCGTTTTTCCACGTTTTTGTGAATTATCAGTTTATTGTTATTTTTTCATTAAATATACGAGAAAAATTATGCAAACACATAATTGATCAGAAAATAACCTTAAATACTTTATTTTTAATCATATATTTGTTTCTCGTTAAAATACTGAGTAAGATATTTAAAAGGGGAGAAGTTCTGTTTTTATTGCATATATCGACGTTTCAGCCGGATTAGAACGGTTTAACGTGTACATATTCCATCGGTAATATAAACCGAAAATCAGGAATATTTTAGTTAAGTTTAATGAAAACACATTGATTTATATCATTTGTATTGGAAGCAACATCTTTATACGTCTTTTCTAGGGTCTAAAAAATACGAAACGTCGCTTTTATGATTTGAAGTAAAAATCCTCAAATTTGGCATAATAATGACTTTTTCATGTTTTTTATGTAGATTGATATTACGTAAATATATTCATTTTTACCAACATTTCGATACTATTTCATGTAGTATCACGATATGTGATTTGGCCTTCAAATCTCAGATTTTCGCATAATATTGGATTTTAAGCAAGTTTTCTTGCATTTTGTTTCCTACTAAAAATCATCGAATTCAGCAATATGTTGACGTTTATCATCCCCTTTTCCTTTATGTGATATAAACAAAATATCATCGAATTAGGCAATATTTTGCTGTTTTTCCACGTTTTTGTGAATTTTCAGTTTATTGCTATTAATTCATTAAATATACGATAAAAATAATGCAAACACATAATTGATTAGAAATTAACCTTAAACACTTCATTTTCAATCAACTATTTTTTTTCTCGTTAAAATACTGAGTAAGATATTGGAAAGGGGAGAAGTTCTGTTTTTATTGCATATATGGACGTTTCAGCCGGATTAGAGCGGTTTTACGTGTACATCTTCCATCGGTAATATAAACGGAAAATCAGGAACATTTAAGTTAATTCTAATGAAAACACATTGATTTTTATCATTTGCATTTGAAACAACATTGTCATATGTCTTTTCTTGGATCTAAATAATACCTCGCTCTATGATTTGAAGATAAATCCTCAAATATGGTAATATAGTGACTTTTTTCACGTTATTCATGTAGTGTGATTTTACGAATATATATTCGTTTTTACCAATATTTCGATACTACTTCATGTTTTCTCACGATATGTGATTTGGCCTTCAAATCTCAGAAGTTCGCAGATTTTGCATTTTTAAGCAAGTTTTCTTGCATTTTGTTTTGTACTAAAAATCATCGAATTTAGCAATATTTTGACCTTTATCATCCCCTTTTCCTTCATGTGATTTAAACAAAATATCATCGAATTAGGCAATATTTTGCCCTTTTTCCACGTTTTTGTGAATTATTAGTTTATTGTTAATTTTTCATTAAATATACGAGAACAATTATGCAAACACATAACTGATCAGAAAATAACCTTAAATACTTCATTTTCAATCAACTCTTTGTTTCTCGTTAAAATACTGAGTAAGATATTGGAAAGGGGAGAAGTTCTGTTTTTATTGCATATATCGACGTTTCAGCCGGATTAGAGCGGTTTTACGTGTACATCTTCCATCGGTAATATAAACGGAAAATCAGGAACATTTTAGTTAATTCTAATGAAAACACATTGATTTTTATCATTTGTATTTGAAACAACATTGTCATATGTCTTTTCTTGGATCTAAATAATACGATACCTCGCTCTATGATTTGAAGTTAAAATCCTCAAATATGGTAATATAGTGACTTTTTTCACGTTATTCATGTAGTGTGATTTTACGTATATATATATTCGTTTTTACCAATATTTCGATACTACTTCATGTTTTCTCACGATATGTGATTTGGCCTTCAAATCTCAGAATTTCGCAAATGTTGCATTTTTAAGCAAGTTTTCTTGCATTTTGTTTTGTACTAAAAATCATCGAATTTAGCAATATTTTGACCTTTATCATCCCCTTTTCCTTTATGTGATTTAATCAAAATATCATCGAATTAGGCAATATTTTGCCGTTTTTCCACGTTTTTGTGAATTATCAGTTTATTGTTATTTTTTCATTAAATATACGAGAAAAATTATGCAAACACATAATTGATCAGAAAATAACCTTAAATACTTTATTTTTAATCATATATTTGTTTCTCGTTAAAATACTGAGTAAGATATTTAAAAGGGGAGAAGTTCTGTTTTTATTGCATATATCGACGTTTCAGCCGGATTAGAACGGTTTAACGTGTACATATTCCATCGGTAATATAAACCGAAAATCAGGAATATTTTAGTTAAGTTTAATGAAAACACATTGATTTTTATCATTTGTATTGGAAGCAACATCTTTATACGTCTTTTCTAGGGTCTAAAAAATACGAAACGTCGCTTTTATGATTTGAAGTAAAAATCCTCAAATTTGGCATAATAATGACTTTTTCATGTTTTTTATGTAGATTGATATTACGTAAATATATTCATTTTTACCAACATTTCGATACTATTTCATGTAGTATCACGATATGTGATTTGGCCTTCAAATCTCAGATTTTCGCATAATATTGGATTTTAAGCAAGTTTTCTTGCATTTTGTTTCCTACTAAAAATCATCGAATTCAGCAATATGTTGACGTTTATCATCCCCTTTTCCTTTATGTGATATAAACAAAATATCATCGAATTAGGCAATATTTTGCTGTTTTTCCACGTTTTTGTGAATTTTCAGTTTATTGCTATTAATTCATTAAATATACGATAAAAATAATGCAAACACATAATTGATTAGAAATTAACCTTAAACACTTCATTTTCAATCAACTTTTTTTTTTTTCTCGTTAAAATACTGAGTAAGATATTGGAAAGGGGAGAAGTTCTGTTTTTATTGCATATATGGACGTTTCAGCCGGATTAGAGCGGTTTTACGTGTACATCTTCCATCGGTAATATAAACGGAAAATCAGGAACATTTAAGTTAATTCTAATGAAAACACATTGATTTTTATCATTTGCATTTGAAACAACATTGTCATATGTCTTTTCTTGGATCTAAATAATACCTCGCTCTATGATTTGAAGATAAATCCTCAAATATGGTAATATAGTGACTTTTTTCACGTTATTCATGTAGTGTGATTTTACGAATATATATTCGTTTTTACCAATATTTCGATACTACTTCATGTTTTCTCACGATATGTGATTTGGCCTTCAAATCTCAGAAGTTCGCAGATTTTGCATTTTTAAGGAAGTTTTCTTGCATTTTGTTTTGTACTAAAAATCATCGAATTTAGCAATATTTTGACCTTTATCATCCCCTTTTCCTTCATGTGATTTAAACAAAATATCATCGAATTAGGCAATATTTTGCCCTTTTTCCACGTTTTTGTGAATTATTAGTTTATTGTTAATTTTTCATTAAATATACGAGAACAATTATGCAAACACATAACTGATCAGAAAATAACCTTAAATACTTCATTTTCAATCAACTCTTTGTTTCTCGTTAAAATACTGAGTAAGATATTGGAAAGGGGAGAAGTTCTGTTTTTATTGCATATATCGACGTTTCAGCCGGATTAGAGCGGTTTTACGTGTACATCTTCCATCGGTAATATAAACGGAAAATCAGGAACATTTTAGTTAATTCTAATGAAAACACATTGATTTTTATCATTTGTATTTGAAACAACATTGTCATATGTCTTCTCTTGGATCTAAATAATACGATACCTCGCTCTATGATTTGAAGTTAAAATCCTCAAATATGGTAATATAGTGACTTTTTTCACGTTATTCATGTAGTGTGATTTTACGTATATATATATTCGTTTTTACCAATATTTCGATACTACTTCATGTTTTCTCACGATATGTGATTTGGCCTTCAAATCTCAGAATTTCGCAAATGTTGCATTTTTAAGCAAGTTTTCTTGCATTTTGTTTTGTACTAAAAATCATCGAATTTAGCAATATTTTGACCTTTATCATCCCCTTTTCCTTTATGTGATTTAATCAAAATATCATCGAATTAGGCAATATTTTGCCGTTTTTCCACGTTTTTGTGAATTATCAGTTTATTGTTATTTTTTCATTAAATATACGAGAAAAATTATGCAAACACATAATTGATCAGAAAATAACCTTAAATACTTCATTTTCAATCATATATTTGTTTCTCGTTAAAATACTGAGTAAGATATTTAAAAGGGGAGAAGTTCTGTTTTTATTGCATATATCGACGTTTCAGCCGGATTAGAACGGTTTAACGTGTACATATTCCATCGGTAATATAAACCGAAAATCAGGAATATTTTAGTTAAGTTTAATGAAAACACATTGATTTATATCATTTGTATTGGAAGCAACATCTTTATACGTCTTTTCTAGGGTCTAAAAAATACGAAACGTCGCTTTTATGATTTGAAGTAAAAATCCTCAAATTTGGCATAATAATGACTTTTTCATGTTTTTTATGTAGATTGATATTACGTAAATATATTCATTTTTACCAACATTTCGATACTATTTCATGTAGTATCACGATATGTGATTTGGCCTTCAAATCTCAGATTTTCGCATAATATTGGATTTTAAGCAAGTTTTCTTGCATTTTGTTTCCTACTAAAAATCATCGAATTCAGCAATATGTTGACGTTTATCATCCCCTTTTCCTTTATGTGATATAAACAAAATATCATCGAATTAGGCAATATTTTGCTGTTTTTCCACGTTTTTGTGAATTTTCAGTTTATTGCTATTAATTCATTAAATATACGATAAAAATAATGCAAACACATAATTGATTAGAAATTAACCTTAAACACTTCATTTTCAATCAACTATTTTTTTTCTCGTTAAAATACTGAGTAAGATATTGGAAAGGGGAGAAGTTCTGTTTTTATTGCATATATGGACGTTTCAGCCGGATTAGAGCGGTTTTACGTGTACATCTTCCATCGGTAATATAAACGGAAAATCAGGAACATTTAAGTTAATTCTAATGAAAACACATTGA
The DNA here is from genome assembly GCF_040958095.1 of Procambarus clarkii. NCBI lineage: Eukaryota > Metazoa > Arthropoda > Malacostraca > Decapoda > Cambaridae > Procambarus > Procambarus clarkii. The sequence continues at coordinate 1,817,641 of NC_091175.1, read as the reverse complement.
TTTTTATCATTTGCATTTGAAACAACATTGTCATATGTCTTTTCTTGGATCTAAATAATACCTCGCTCTATGATTTGAAGATAAATCCTCAAATATGGTAATATAGTGACTTTTTTCACGTTATTCATGTAGTGTGATTTTACGAATATATATTCGTTTTTACCAATATTTCGATACTACTTCATGTTTTCTCACGATATGTGATTTGGCCTTCAAATCTCAGAAGTTCGCAGATTTTGCATTTTTAAGCAAGTTTTCTTGCATTTTGTTTTGTACTAAAAATCATCGAATTTAGCAATATTTTGACCTTTATCATCCCCTTTTCCTTCATGTGATTTAAACAAAATATCATCGAATTAGGCAATATTTTGCCCTTTTTCCACGTTTTTGTGAATTATTAGTTTATTGTTAATTTTTCATTAAATATACGAGAACAATTATGCAAACACATAACTGATCAGAAAATAACCTTAAATACTTCATTTTCAATCAACTCTTTGTTTCTCGTTAAAATACTGAGTAAGATATTGGAAAGGGGAGAAGTTCTGTTTTTATTGCATATATCGACGTTTCAGCCGGATTAGAGCGGTTTTACGTGTACATCTTCCATCGGTAATATAAACGGAAAATCAGGAACATTTTAGTTAATTCTAATGAAAACACATTGATTTTTATCATTTGTATTTGAAACAACATTGTCATATGTCTTTTCTTGGATCTAAATAATACGATACCTCGCTCTATGATTTGAAGTTAAAATCCTCAAATATGGTAATATAGTGACTTTTTTCACGTTATTCATGTAGTGTGATTTTACGTATATATATATTCGTTTTTACCAATATTTCGATACTACTTCATGTTTTCTCACGATATGTGATTTGGCCTTCAAATCTCAGAATTTCGCAAATGTTGCATTTTTAAGCAAGTTTTCTTGCATTTTGTTTTGTACTAAAAATCATCGAATTTAGCAATATTTTGACCTTTATCATCCCCTTTTCCTTTATGTGATTTAATCAAAATATCATCGAATTAGGCAATATTTTGCCGTTTTTCCACGTTTTTGTGAATTATCAGTTTATTGTTATTTTTTCATTAAATATACGAGAAAAATTATGCAAACACATAATTGATCAGAAAATAACCTTAAATACTTTATTTTTAATCATATATTTGTTTCTCGTTAAAATACTGAGTAAGATATTTAAAAGGGGAGAAGTTCTGTTTTTATTGCATATATCGACGTTTCAGCCGGATTAGAACGGTTTAACGTGTACATATTCCATCGGTAATATAAACCGAAAATCAGGAATATTTTAGTTAAGTTTAATGAAAACACATTGATTTTTATCATTTGTATTGGAAGCAACATCTTTATACGTCTTTTCTAGGGTCTAAAAAATACGAAACGTCGCTTTTATGATTTGAAGTAAAAATCCTCAAATTTGGCATAATAATGACTTTTTCATGTTTTTTATGTAGATTGATATTACGTAAATATATTCATTTTTACCAACATTTCGATACTATTTCATGTAGTATCACGATATGTGATTTGGCCTTCAAATCTCAGATTTTCGCATAATATTGGATTTTAAGCAAGTTTTCTTGCATTTTGTTTCCTACTAAAAATCATCGAATTCAGCAATATGTTGACGTTTATCATCCCCTTTTCCTTTATGTGATATAAACAAAATATCATCGAATTAGGCAATATTTTGCTGTTTTTCCACGTTTTTGTGAATTTTCAGTTTATTGCTATTAATTCATTAAATATACGATAAAAATAATGCAAACACATAATTGATTAGAAATTAACCTTAAACACTTCATTTTCAATCAACTTTTTTTTTTTTCTCGTTAAAATACTGAGTAAGATATTGGAAAGGGGAGAAGTTCTGTTTTTATTGCATATATGGACGTTTCAGCCGGATTAGAGCGGTTTTACGTGTACATCTTCCATCGGTAATATAAACGGAAAATCAGGAACATTTAAGTTAATTCTAATGAAAACACATTGATTTTTATCATTTGCATTTGAAACAACATTGTCATATGTCTTTTCTTGGATCTAAATAATACCTCGCTCTATGATTTGAAGATAAATCCTCAAATATGGTAATATAGTGACTTTTTTCACGTTATTCATGTAGTGTGATTTTACGAATATATATTCGTTTTTACCAATATTTCGATACTACTTCATGTTTTCTCACGATATGTGATTTGGCCTTCAAATCTCAGAAGTTCGCAGATTTTGCATTTTTAAGCAAGTTTTCTTGCATTTTGTTTTGTACTAAAAATCATCGAATTTAGCAATATTTTGACCTTTATCATCCCCTTTTCCTTCATGTGATTTAAACAAAATATCATCGAATTAGGCAATATTTTGCCCTTTTTCCACGTTTTTGTGAATTATTAGTTTATTGTTAATTTTTCATTAAATATACGAGAACAATTATGCAAACACATAACTGATCAGAAAATAACCTTAAATACTTCATTTTCAATCAACTCTTTGTTTCTCGTTAAAATACTGAGTAAGATATTGGAAAGGGGAGAAGTTCTGTTTTTATTGCATATATCGACGTTTCAGCCGGATTAGAGCGGTTTTACGTGTACATCTTCCATCGGTAATATAAACGGAAAATCAGGAACATTTTAGTTAATTCTAATGAAAACACATTGATTTTTATCATTTGTATTTGAAACAACATTGTCATATGTCTTCTCTTGGATCTAAATAATACGATACCTCGCTCTATGATTTGAAGTTAAAATCCTCAAATATGGTAATATAGTGACTTTTTTCACGTTATTCATGTAGTGTGATTTTACGTATATATATATTCGTTTTTACCAATATTTCGATACTACTTCATGTTTTCTCACGATATGTGATTTGGCCTTCAAATCTCAGAATTTCGCAAATGTTGCATTTTTAAGCAAGTTTTCTTGCATTTTGTTTTGTACTAAAAATCATCGAATTTAGCAATATTTTGACCTTTATCATCCCCTTTTCCTTTATGTGATTTAATCAAAATATCATCGAATTAGGCAATATTTTGCCGTTTTTCCACGTTTTTGTGAATTATCAGTTTATTGTTATTTTTTCATTAAATATACGAGAAAAATTATGCAAACACATAATTGATCAGAAAATAACCTTAAATACTTCATTTTCAATCATATATTTGTTTCTCGTTAAAATACTGAGTAAGATATTTAAAAGGGGAGAAGTTCTGTTTTTATTGCATATATCGACGTTTCAGCCGGATTAGAACGGTTTAACGTGTACATATTCCATCGGTAATGTAAACCGAAAATCAGGAATATTTTAGTTAAGTTTAATGAAAAAACATTGATTTTTATCATTTGTATTGGAAGCAACATCTTTATACGTCTTTTCTAGGGTCTAAAAAATACGAAACGTCGCTTTTATGATTTGAAGTTAAAATCCTCAAATTTGGCATAATAATGACTTTTTCATGTTTTTTATGTAGATTGATATTACGTAAATATATTCATTTTTACCAATATTTCGATACTATTTCATGTAGTATCACGATATGTGATTTGGCCTTCAAATCTCAGATTTTCGCATAATATTGGATTTTAAGCAAGTTTTCTTGCATTTTGTTTCCTACTAAAAATCATCGAATTCAGCAATATTTTGACGTTTATCATCCCCTTTTCCTTTATGTGATATAAACAAAATATCATCGAATTATGCAATATTTTGCTGTTTTTCCACGTTTTTGTGAATTTTCAGTTTATTGCTATTAATTCATTAAATATACGATAAAAATAATGCAAACACATAATTGATTAGAAATTAACCTTAAACACTTCATTTTCAATCAACTATTTTTTTTCTCGTTAAAATACTGAGTAAGATATTGGAAAGGGGAGAAGTTCTGTTTTTATTGCATATATGGACGTTTCAACCGGATTAGAGCGGTTTTACGTGTACATCTTCCATCGGTAATATAAACGGAAAATCAGGAACATTTTAGTTAATTCTAATGAAAACACATTGATTTTTATCATTTGCATTTGAAACAACATTGTCATATGTCTTTTCTTGGATCTAAATAATACCTCGCTCTTTGATTTGAAGATAAATCCTCAAATATGGTAATATAGTGACTTTTTTCACGTTATTCATGTAGTGTGATTTTACGTATATATATTCGTTTTTACCAATATTTCGATACTACTTCATGTTTTCTCACGATATGTGATTTGGCCTTCAAATCTCAGAAGTTCGCAGATTTTGCATTTTTAAGCAAGTTTTCTTCCATTTTGTTTTGTACTAAAAATCATCGAATTTAGCAATATTTTGACCTTTATCATCCCCTTTTCCTTTATGTGATTTAAACAAAATATCATCGAATTAGGCAATATTTTGCCGTTTTTCCACGTCTTTGTGAATTATCAGTTTATTGTTATTTTTTCATTAAATATACGAGAAAAATTATGCAAACACATAATTGATCAGAAAATAACCTTAAATACTTTATTTTTAATCATATATTTGTTTCTCGTTAAAATACTGAGTAAGATATTTAAAAGGGGAGAAGTTCTGTTTTTATTGCATATCTCGACGTTTCAGCCGGATTAGAACGGTTTAACGTGTACATATTCCATCGGTAATATAAACCGAAAATCAGGAATATTTTAGTTAAGTTTAATGAAAACACATTGATTTTTATCATTTGTATTGGAAGCAACATCTTTATACGTCTTTTCTAGGGTCTAAAAAATACGAAACGTCGCTTTTATGATTTGAAGTTAAAATCCTCAAATTTGGCATAATAATGACTTTTTCATGTTTTTTATGTAGATTGATATTACGTAAATATATTCATTTTTACCAATATTTCGATACTATTTCATGTAGTATCACGATATGTGATTTGGCCTTCAAATCTCAGATTTTCGCATAATATTGGATTTTAAGCAAGTTTTCTTGCATTTTGTTTCCTACTAAAAATCATCGAATTCAGCAATATGTTGACGTTTATCATCCCCTTTTCCATTATGTGATATAAACAAAATATCATCGAATTAGGCAATATTTTGCTGTTTTTCCACGTTTTTGTGAATTTTCAGTTTATTGCTATTAATTCATTAAATATACGATAAAAATAATGCAAACACATAATTGATTAGAAATTAACCTTAAACACTTCATTTTCAATCAACTATTTTTTTTCTCGTTAAAATACTGAGTAAGATATTGGAAAGGGGAGAAGTTCTGTTTTTATTGCATATATGGACGTTTCAGCCGGATTATAAACGGAAAATCAGGAACATTTAAGTTAATTCTAATGAAAACACATTGATTTTTATCATTTGCATTTGAAACAACATTGCCATATGTCTTTTCTTGGATCTAAATAATACCTCGCTCTATGATTTGAAGTTAAAATCCTCAAATATGGTAATATAGTGACTTTTTTCACGTTATTCATGTAGTGTGATTTTACGTATATATATATTCGTTTTTACCAATATTTCGATACTACTTCATGTTTTCTCACGATATGTGATTTGGCCTTCAAATCTCAGAATTTCGCAAATGTTGCATTTTTAAGCAAGTTTTCTTGCATTTTGTTTTGTACTAAAAATCATCGAATTTAGCAATATTTTGACCTTTATCATCCCCTTTTCCTTTATGTGATTTAATCAAAATATCATCGAATTAGGCAATATTTTGCCGTTTTTCCACGTTTTTGTGAATTATCAGTTTATTGTTATTTTTTCATTAAATATACGAGAAAAATTATGCAAACACATAATTGATCAGAAAATAACCTTAAATACTTCATTTTCAATCATATATTTTTTTCTCGTTAAAATACTGAGTAAGATATTTAAAAGGGGAGAAGTTCTGTTTTTATTGCATATATCGACGTTTCAGCCGGATTAGAACGGTTTAACGTGTACATATTCCATCGGTAATGTAAACCGAAAATCAGGAATATTTTAGTTAAGTTTAATGAAAAAACATTGATTTTTATCATTTGTATTGGAAGCAACATCTTTATACGTCTTTTCTAGGGTCTAAAAAATACGAAACGTCGCTTTTATGATTTGAAGTTAAAATCCTCAAATTTGGCATAATAATGACTTTTTCATGTTTTTTATGTAGATTGATATTACGTAAATATATTCATTTTTACCAATATTTCGATACTATTTCATGTAGTATCACGATATGTGATTTGGCCTTCAAATCTCAGATTTTCGCATAATATTGGATTTTAAGCAAGTTTTCTTGCATTTTGTTTCCTACTAAAAATCATCGAATTCAGCAATATTTTGACGTTTATCATCCCCTTTTCCTTTATGTGATATAAACAAAATATCATCGAATTAGGCAATATTTTGCTGTTTTTCCACGTTTTTGTGAATTTTCAGTTTATTGCTATTAATTCATTAAATATACGATAAAAATAATGCAAACACATAATTGAATTAGAAATTAACCTTAAACACTTCATTTTCAATCAACTATTTTTTTTCTCGTTAAAATACTGAGTAAGATATTGGAAAGGGGAGAAGTTCTGTTTTTATTGCATATATGGACGTTTCAACCGGATTAGAGCGGTTTTACGTGTACATCTTCCATCGGTAATATAAACGGAAAATCAGGAACATTTTAGTTAATTCTAATGAAAACACATTGATTTTTATCATTTGCATTTGAAACAACATTGTCATATGTCTTTTCTTGGATCTAAATAATACCTCGCTCTTTGATTTGCAGATAAATCCTCAAATATGGTAATATAGTGACTTTTTTCACGTTATTCATGTAGTGTGATTTTACGTATATATATTCGTTTTTACCAATATTTCGATACTACTTCATGTTTTCTCACGATATGTGATTTGGCCTTCAAATCTCAGAAGTTCGCAGATTTTGCATTTTTAAGCAAGTTTTCTTCCATTTTGTTTTGTACTAAAAATCATCGAATTTAGCAATATTTTGACCTTTATCATCCCCTTTTCCTTTATGTGATTTAAACAAAATATCATCGAATTAGGCAATATTTTGCCGTTTTTCCACGTCTTTGTGAATTATCAGTTTATTGTTATTTTTTCATTAAATATACGAGAAAAATTATGCAAACACATAATTGATCAGAAAATAACCTTAAATACTTTATTTTTAATCATATATTTGGTTCTCGTTAAAATACTGAGTAAGATATTTAGAAGGGGAGAAGTTCTGTTTTTATTGCATATCTCGACGTTTCAGCCGGATTAGAACGGTTTAACGTGTACATATTCCATCGGTAATATAAACCGAAAATCAGGAATATTTTAGTTAAGTTTAATGAAAACACATTGATTTTTATCATTTGTATTGGAAGCAACATCTTTATACGTCTTTTCTAGGGTCTAAAAAATACGAAACGTCGCTTTTATGATTTGAAGTTAAAATCCTCAAATTTGGCATAATAATGACTTTTTCATGTTTTTTATGTAGATTGATATTACGTAAATATATTCATTTTTACCAATATTTCGATACTATTTCATGTAGTATCACGATATGTGATTTGGCCTTCAAATCTCAGATTTTCGCATAATATTGGATTTTAAGCAAGTTTTCTTGCATTTTGTTTCCTACTAAAAATCATCGAATTCAGCAATATGTTGACGTTTATCATCCCCTTTTCCTTTATGTGATATAAACAAAATATCATCGAATTAGGCAATATTTTGCTGTTTTTCCACGTTTTTGTGAATTTTCAGTTTATTGCTATTAATTCATTAAATATACGATAAAAATAATGCAAACACATAATTGATTAGAAATTAACCTTAAACACTTCATTTTCAATCAACTATTTTTTTTCTCGTTAAAATACTGAGTAAGATATTGGAAAGGGGAGAAGTTCTGTTTTTATTGCATATATGGACGTTTCAGCCGGATTAGAGCGGTTTTACGTGTACATCTTCCATCGGTAATATAAACGGAAAATCAGGAACATTTAAGTTAATTCTAATGAAAACACATTGATTTTTATCATTTGCATTTGAAACAACATTGTCATATGTCTTTTCTTGGATCTAAATAATACCTCGCTCTATGATTTGAAGATAAATCCTCAAATATGGTAATATAGTGATTTTTTTCACGTTATTCAAGTAGTGTGATTTTACGTATATATATTCGTTTTTACCAATATTTCGATACTACTTCATGTTTTCTCACGATATATGATTTGGCCTTCAAATCTCAGAAGTTCGCAGATTTTGCATTTTTAAGCAAGTTTTCTTGCATTTTGTTTTGTACTAAAAATCATCGAATTTAGCAATATTTTGACCTTTATCATCCCCTTTTCCATTATGTGATTTAAACAAAATATCATCGAATTAGGCATTATTTTGCCGTTTTTCCACGTTTTTGTGAATTATCAGTTTATTGTTATTTTTTCATTAAATATACGAGAAAAATTATGCAAACACATAATTGATCAGAAAATAACCTTAAATACTTAATTTTCAATCAACTCTTTGTTTCTCGTTAAAATACTGAGTAAGATATTTAAAAGGGGAGAAGTTCTGTTTTTATTGCATATATCGACGTTTCAGCCGGATTAGAGCGGTTTTACGTGTACATCTTCCATCGGTAATATAAACGGAAAATCAGGAACATTTAAGTTAATTCTAATGAAAACACATTGATTTTTATCATTTGTATTTGAAACAACATTGTCATATGTCTTTTCTTGGATCTAAATTATACGATACCTCGCTCTATGATTTGAAGTTAAAATCCTCAAATATGGTAATATAGTGACTTTTTTCACGTTATTCATGTAGTGTGATTTTACGTATATATATTCGTTTTTACCAATATTTCGATACTACTTCATGTTTTCTCACGATATGTGACTTGGCCTTCAAATCTCAGAATTTCGCAAATTTTGCATTTTTAATCAAGTTTTCTTGCATTTTGTTTTGTACTAAAAACCATCGAATTTAGCAATATTTTGACCTTTATCATCCCCTTTTCCTTTATGTGATTTAAACAAAATATCATCGAATTAGGCAATATCTTGCCGTTTTTCCACGTTTTTGTGAATTATCAGTTTATTGTTATTTTTTCATGAAATATACGAGAAAAATTATGCAAACACATAATTGATCAGAAAATTTCCTTAAATATTTAATTTTCAATCATATATTTGTTTCTCGTTGAAATACTGAGTAAGATATTTAAAAGGGGAGAAGTTCTGTTTTTATTGCATATATCGACGTTTCAGCCGGATTAGAACGGTTTAACGTGTGAACGGTTTAACGTGTTTAACGTGTTGCATTCCATCGGTAATATAAACCGAAAATCAGGAATATTTTAGTTATGTTTAATGAAAACACATTGATTTTTATCATTTGTATTGGAAGCAACATCTTTATACGTCTTTTCTAGGGTCTAAAAAATACGAAACGTCGCTTTTATGATTTGAAGTTAAAATCCTCAAATTTGGCATAATAATGACTTTTTCATGTTTTTTATGTACTTTGATATTACGTAAATATATTCATTTTTACCAATATTTCGATACTATTTCATGTAGTATCACGATATGTGATTTGGCCTTCAAATCTCAGATTTTCGCATAATATTGGATTTTAAGCAAGTTTTTTTGCATTTTGTTTCGTACTAAAAATCATCGAATTCAGCAATATTTTGACGTTTATCATTCCCCTTTTCCTTTATGTGATATAAACAAAATATCATCGAATTAGGCAATATTTTGCTGTTTTTCCACGTTTATGTGAATTTTCAGTTTATTGCTATTAATTCATTAAATATACGATAAAAATAATGCAAACACATAATTGATTAGAAATTAACCTTGAACACTTCATTTTCAATCAACTATTTTTTTCACGTTAAAATACTGAGTAAGATATTGGAAAGGGGAGAAGTTCTGTTTTTATTGCATATATCGACGTTTCAGCCGGATTAGAGCGGTTTTACGTATACATCTTCATTCGGTAATATAAACGGAAAATCAGGAACATTTTAGTTAATTCTAATGAAAACACATTGATTTTTATAATTTGTATTTGAAACAACATTGTCATATGTCTTTTCTTGGATCTAAATAATACGAAACCTCGCTCTATGATTTGAAGTGAAAATCCTCAAATATGGTAATATAGTGACTTTTTTCACGTTATTCATGTAGTGTGATTTTACGTATATATATTCGTTTTTACCAATATATCGATACTACTTCATGTTTTCTCACGATATGTGATTTGGCCTTCAAATCTCAGAATTTCGCAAATGTTGCATTTTTAGGCAAGTTTTCTTGCATTTTGTTTTGTACTAAAAATCATCGAATTTAGCAATATTTTGACCTTTATGTGATTTAAACAAAATATCATCGAATTAGGCAATATTTTGCCGTTTTTCCACGTTTTTGTGAATTATCAGTTTATTGTTATTTTTTCATTAAATATACGAGAAAAATTATGCAAACACATAATTGATCAGAAAATAACCTTAAATACTTCATTTTCAATCATATATTTGTTTCTCGTTAAAATACTGAGTAAGATATTTAAAATGGGAGAAGTTCTGTTTTTATTGCATATATCGACGTTTCAGCCGGATTAGAACGGTTTAACGTGTACATATTCCATCGGTAATATAAACCGAAAATCAGGAATATTTTAGTTAAGTTTAATGAAAACACATTGATTTTTATCATTTGTATTGGAAGCAACATCTTTATACGTCATTTCTAGGGTCTAAAAAATACGAAACGTCGCTTTTATGATTTGAAGTTAAAATCCTCAAATTTGGCATAATAATGACTTTTTCATGTTTTTTATGTAGATTGATATTACGTAAATATATTCATTTTTACCAATATTTCGATACTATTTCATGTAGTATCACGATATGTGATTTGGCCTTCAAATCTCAGATTTTCGCATAATATTGGATTTTAAGCAAGTTTTCTTGCATTTTGTTTCGTACTAAAAATCATCGAATTCAGCAATATTTTGACGTTTATCATCCCCTTTTCCTTTATGTGATATAAACAAAATATCATCGAATTAGGCAATATTTTGCTGTTTTTCCACGTTTTTGTGAATTTTCAGTTTATTGCTATTAATTCATTAAATATACGATAAAAATAATGCAAACACATAATTGATTAGAAATTAACCTTAAACACTTCATTTTCAATCAACTATTTTTTTTCTCGTTGAAATACTGAGTAAGATATTGGAAAGGGGAGAAGTTCTGTTTTTATTGCATATATGGACGTTTCAGCCGGATTAGAGCGGTTTTACGTGTACATCTTCCATCGGTAATATAAACGGAAAATCAGGAACATTTTAGTTAATTCTAATGAAAACACATTGATTTTTATCATTTGCATTTGAAACAACATTGTCATATGTCTTTTCTTGGATCTAAATAATACCTCGCTCTATGATTTGAAGATAAATCCTCAAATATGGTAATATAGTGACTTTTTTCACGTTATTCATGTAGTGTGATTTTACGTATATATATTCGTTTTTACCAATATTTCGATACTACTTCATGTTTTCTCACGATATGTGATTTGGCCTTCAAATCTCAGAAGTTCGCAGATTTTGCATTTTTAAGCAAGTTTTCTTGCATTTTGTTTTGTACTAAAAATCATCGAATTTAGCAATATTTTGACCTTTATCATCCCCTTTTCCTTTATGTGATTTAAACAAAATATCATCGAATTAGGCAATATTTTGCCGTTTTTCCACGTTTTTGTGAATTATCAGTTTATTGTTATTTTTTCATTAAATATACGAGAAAAATTATGCAAACACATAATTGATCAGAAAATAACCTTAAATACTTAATTTTCAATCAACTCTTTGTTTCTCGTTAAAATACTGAGTAAGATATTTAAAGGGGGAGAAGTTCTGTTTTTTTGCATATATCGACGTTTCAGCCGGATTAGAGCGGTTTTACGTGTACATCTTCCATCGGTAATATAAACGGAAAATCAGGAACATTTTAGTTAATTCTAATGAAAACACATTGATTTTTATCATTTGTATTTGAAACAACATTGTCATATGTCTTTTCTTGGATCTAAATTATACGATACCTCGCTCTATGATTTGAAGTTAAAATCCTCAAATATGGTAATATAGTGACTTTTTTCACGTTATTCATGTAGTGTGATTTTACGTATATATATTCGTTTTTACCAATATTTCGATACTACTTCATGTTTTCTCACGATATGTGACTTGGCCTTCAAATCTCAGAATTTCGCAAATTTTGCATTTTTAATCAAGTTTTCTTGCATTTTGTTTTGTACTAAAAACCATCGAATTTAGCAATATTTTGACCTTTATCATCCCCTTTTCCTTTATGTGATTTAAACAAAATATCATCGAATTAGGCAATATTTTGCCGTTTTTCCACGTTTTTGTGAATTATCAGTTTATTGTTATTTTTTCATTAAATATACGAGAAAAATTATGCAAACACATAATTGATCAGAAAATTACCTTAAATATTTAATTTTCAATCATATATTTGTTTCTCGTTGAAATACTGAGTAAGATATTTAAAAGGGGAGAAGTTCTGTTTTTATTGCATATATCGACGTTTCAGCCGGATTAGAACGGTTTAACGTGTGAACGGTTTAACGTGTTTAACGTGTTGCATTCCATCGGTAATATAAACCGAAAATCAGGAATAATTTAGTTATGTTTAATGAAAACACATTGATTTTTATCATTTGTATTGGAAGCAACATCTTTATACGTCTTTTCTAGGGTCTAAAAAATACGAAACGTCGCTTTTATGATTTGAAGTTAAAATCCTCAAATTTGGCATAATAATGACTTTTTCATGTTTTTTATGTACTTTGATATTACGTAAATATATTCATTTTTAACAATATTTCGATACTATTTCATGTAGTATCACGATATGTGATTTGGCCTTCAAATCTCAGATTTTCGCATAATATTGGATTTTAAGCAAGTTTTTTTGCATTTTGTTTCGTACTAAAAATCATCGAATTCAGCAATATTTTGACGTTTATCATTCCCTTTTCCTTTATGTGATATAAACAAAATATCATCGAATTAGGCAATATTTTGCTGTTTTTCCACGTTTATGTGAATTTTCAGTTTATTGCTATTAATTCATTAAATATACGATAAAAATAATGCAAACACATAATTGATTAGAAATTAACCTTGAACACTTCATTTTCAATCAACTATTTTTTTCACGTTAAAATACTGAGTAAGATATTGGAAAGGGGAGAAGTTCTGTTCTTATTGCATATATCGACGTTTCAGCCGGATTAGAGCGGTTTTACGTATACATCTTCATTCGGTAATATAAACGGAAAATCAGGAACATTTTAGTTAATTCTAATGAAAACACATTGATTTTTATAATTTGTATTTGAAACAACATTGTCATATGTCTTTTCTTGGATCTAAATAATACGAAACCTCGCTCTATGATTTGAAGTGAAAATCCTCAAATATGGTAATATAGTTACTTTTTTCACGTTATTCATGTAGTGTGATTTTACGTATATATATTCGTTTTTACCAATATATCGATACTACTTCATGTTTTCTCACGATATGTGATTTGGCCTTCAAATCTCAGAATTTCGCAAATGTTGCATTTTTAGGCAAGTTTTCTTGCATTTTGTTTTGTACTAAAAATCATCGAATTTAGCAATATTTTGACCTTTATGTGATTTAAACAAAATATCATCGAATTAGGCAATATTTTGCCGTTTTTCCACGTTTTTGTGAATTATCAGTTTATTGTTATTTTTTCATTAAATATACGAGAAAAATTATGCAAACACATAATTGATCAGAAAATAACCTTAAATACTTCATTTTCAATCATATATTTGTTTCTCGTTAAAATACTGAGTAAGATATTTAAAATGGGAGAAGTTCTGTTTTTATTGCATATATCGACGTTTCAGCCGGATTAGAACGGTTTAACGTGTACATATTCCATCGGTAATATAAACCGAAAATCAGGAATATTTTAGTTAAGTTTAATGAAAACACATTGATTTTTATCATTTGTATTGGAAGCAACATCTTTATACGTCATTTCTAGGGTCTAAAAAATACGAAACGTCGCTTTTATGATTTGAAGTTAAAATCCTCAAATTTGGCATAATAATGACTTTTTCATGTTTTTTATGTAGATTGATATTACGTAAATATATTCATTTTTACCAATATTTCGATACTATTTCATGTAGTATCACGATATGTGATTTGGCCTTCAAATCTCAGATTTTCGCATAATATTGGATTTTAAGCAAGTTTTCTTGCATTTTGTTTCGTACTAAAAATCATCGAATTCAGCAATATTTTGACGTTTATCATCCCCTTTTCCTTTATGTGATATAAACAAAATATCATCGAATTAGGCAATATTTTGCTGTTTTTCCACGTTTTTGTGAATTTTCAGTTTATTGCTATTAATTCATTAAATATACGATAAAAATAATGCAAACACATAATTGATTAGAAATTAACCTTAAACACTTCATTTTCAATCAACTATTTTTTTTCTCGTTAAAATACTGAGTAAGATATTGGAAAGGGGAGAAGTTCTGTTTTTATTGCATATATGGACGTTTCAGCCGGATTAGAGCGGTTTTACGTGTACATCTTCCATCGGTAATATAAACGGAAAATCAGGAACATTTTAGTTAATTCTAATGAAAACACATTGATTTTTATCATTTGCATTTGAAACAACATTGTCATATGTCTTTTCTTGGATCTAAATAATACCTCGCTCTATGATTTGAAGATAAATCCTCAAATATGGTAATATAGTGACTTTTTTCACGTTATTCATGTAGTGTGATTTTACGTATATATATTCGTTTTTACCAATATTTCGATACTACTTCATGTTTTCTCACGATATGTGATTTGGCCTTCAAATCTCAGAAGTTCGCAGATTTTGCATTTTTAAGCAAGTTTTCTTGCATTTTGTTTTGTACTAAAAATCATCGAATTTAGCAATATTTTGACCTTTATCATCCCCTTTTCCTTTATGTGATTTAAACAAAATATCATCGAATTAGGCAATATTTTGCCGTTTTTCCACGTTTTTGTGAATTATCAGTTTATTGGTATTTTTTCATTAAATATACGAGAAAAATTATGCAAACACATAATTGATCAGAAAATAACCTTAAATACTTAATTTTCAATCAACTCTTTGTTTCTCGTTAAAATACTGAGTAAGATATTTAAAGGGGGAGAAGTTCTGTTTTTTTGCATATATCGACGTTTCAGCCGGATTAGAGCGGTTTTACGTGTACATCTTCCATCGGTAATATAAACGGAAAATCAGGAACATTTTAGTTAATTCTAATGAAAACACATTGATTTTTATCATTTGTATTTGAAACAACATTGTCATATGTCTTTTCTTGGATCTAAATTATACGATACCTCGCTCTATGATTTGAAGTTAAAATCCTCAAATATGGTAATATAGTGACTTTTTTCACGTTATTCATGTAGTGTGATTTTACGTATATATATTCGTTTTTACCAATATTTCGATACTACTTCATGTTTTCTCACGATATGTGACTTGGCCTTCAAATCTCAGAATTTCGCAAATTTTGCATTTTTAATCAAGTTTTCTTGCATTTTGTTTTGTACTAAAAACCATCGAATTTAGCAATATTTTGACCTTTATCATCCCCTTTTCCTTTATGTGATTTAAACAAAATATCATCGAATTAGGCAATATTTTGCCGTTTTTCCACGTTTTTGTGAATTATCAGTTTATTGTTATTTTTTCATTAAATATACGAGAAAAATTATGCAAACACATAATTGATCAGAAAATTACCTTAAATATTTAATTTTCAATCATATATTTGTTTCTCGTTGAAATACTGAGTAAGATATTTAAAAGGGGAGAAGTTCTGTTTTTATTGCATATATCGACGTTTCAGCCGGATTAGAACGGTTTAACGTGTGAACGGTTTAACGTGTTTAACGTGTTGCATTCCATCGGTAATATAAACCGAAAATCAGGAATAATTTAGTTATGTTTAATGAAAACACATTGATTTTTATCATTTGTATTGGAAGCAACATCTTTATACGTCTTTTCTAGGGTCTAAAAAATACGAAACGTCGCTTTTATGATTTGAAGTTAAAATCCTCAAATTTGGCATAATAATGACTTTTTCATGTTTTTTATGTACTTTGATATTACGTAAATATATTCATTTTTAACAATATTTCGATACTATTTCATGTAGTATCACGATATGTGATTTGGCCTTCAAATCTCAGATTTTCGCATAATATTGGATTTTAAGCAAGTTTTTTTGCATTTTGTTTCGTACTAAAAATCATCGAATTCAGCAATATTTTGACGTTTATCATTCCCTTTTCCTTTATGTGATATAAACAAAATATCATCGAATTAGGCAATATTTTGCTGTTTTTCCACGTTTATGTGAATTTTCAGTTTATTGCTATTAATTCATTAAATATACGATAAAAATAATGCAAACACATAATTGATTAGAAATTAACCTTGAACACTTCATTTTCAATCAACTATTTTTTTCACGTTAAAATACTGAGTAAGATATTGGAAAGGGGAGAAGTTCTGTTTTTATTGCATATATCGACGTTTCAGCCGGATTAGAGCGGTTTTACGTATACATCTTCATTCGGTAATATAAACGGAAAATCAGGAACATTTTAGTTAATTCTAATGAAAACACATTGATTTTTATAATTTGTATTTGAAACAACATTGTCATATGTCTTTTCTTGGATCTAAATAATACGAAACCTCGCTCTATGATTTGAAGTGAAAATCCTCAAATATGGTAATATAGTGACTTTTTTCACGTTATTCATGTAGTGTGATTTTACGTATATATATTCGTTTTTACCAATATATCGATACTACTTCATGTTTTCTCACGATATGTGATTTGGCCTTCAAATCTCAGAATTTCGCAGATTTTGCATTTTTAAGCAAGTTTTCTTGCATTTTGTTTTGTACTAAAAATCATCGAATTTAGCAATATTTTGACCTTTATCATCCCCTTTTCCTTTATGTGATTTAAACAAAATATCATCGAATTAGGCAATATTTTGCCGTTTTTCCACGTTTTTGTGAATTATCAGTTTATTGTTATTTTTTCATTAAATATACGAGAAAAATTATGCAAACACATAATTGATCAGAAAATAACCTTAAATACTTAATTTTCAATCAACTCTTTGTTTCTCGTTAAAATACTGAGTAAGATATTTAAAGGGGGAGAAGTTCTGTTTTTATTGCATATATCGACGTTTCAGCCGGATTAGAGCGGTTTTACGTGTACATCTTCCATCGGTAATATAAACGGAAAATCAGGAACATTTTAGTTAATTCTAATGAAAACACATTGATTTTTATCATTTGTATTTGAAACAACATTGTCATATGTCTTTTCTTGGATCTAAATTATACGATACCTCGCTCTATGATTTGAAGTTAAAATCCTCAAATATGGTAATATAGTGACTTTTTTCACGTTATTCATGTAGTGTGATTTTACGTATATATATTCGTTTTTACCAATATTTCGATACTACTTCATGTTTTCTCACGATATGTGACTTGGCCTTCAAATCTCAGAATTTCGCAAATTTTGCATTTTTAATCAAGTTTTCTTGCATTTTGTTTTGTACTAAAAACCATCGAATTTAGCAATATTTTGACCTTTATCATCCCCTTTTCCTTTATGTGATTTAAACAAAATATCATCGAATTAGGCAATATTTTGCCGTTTTTCCACGTTTTTGTGAATTATCAGTTTATTGTTATTTTTTCATTAAATATACGAGAAAAATTATGCAAACACATAATTGATCAGAAAATTACCTTAAATATTTAATTTTCAATCATATATTTGTTTCTCGTTGAAATACTGAGTAAGATATTTAAAAGGGGAGAAGTTCTGTTTTTATTGCATATATCGACGTTTCAGCCGGATTAGAACGGTTTAACGTGTGAACGGTTTAACGTGTTTAACGTGTTGCATTCCATCGGTAATATAAACCGAAAATCAGGAATAATTTAGTTATGTTTAATGAAAACACATTGATTTTTATCATTTGTATTGGAAGCAACATCTTTATACGTCTTTTCTAGGGTCTAAAAAATACGAAACGTCGCTTTTATGATTTGAAGTTAAAATCCTCAAATTTGGCATAATAATGACTTTTTCATGTTTTTTATGTACTTTGATATTACGTAAATATATTCATTTTTAACAATATTTCGATACTATTTCATGTAGTATCACGATATGTGATTTGGCCTTCAAATCTCAGATTTTCGCATAATATTGGATTTTAAGCAAGTTTTTTTGCATTTTGTTTCGTACTAAAAATCATCGAATTCAGCAATATTTTGACGTTTATCATTCCCTTTTCCTTTATGTGATATAAACAAAATATCATCGAATTAGGCAATATTTTGCTGTTTTTCCACGTTTATGTGAATTTTCAGTTTATTGCTATTAATTCATTAAATATACGATAAAAATAATGCAAACACATAATTGATTAGAAATTAACCTTGAACACTTCATTTTCAATCAACTATTTTTTTCACGTTAAAATACTGAGTAAGATATTGGAAAGGGGAGAAGTTCTGTTTTTATTGCATATATCGACGTTTCAGCCGGATTAGAGCGGTTTTACGTATACATCTTCATTCGGTAATATTAACGGAAAATCAGGAACATTTTAGTTAATTCTAATGAAAACACATTGATTTTTATAATTTGTATTTGAAACAACATTGTCATATGTCTTTTCTTGGATCTAAATAATACGAAACCTCGCTCTATGATTTGAAGTGAAAATCCTCAAATATGGTAATATAGTGACTTTTTTCACGTTATTCATGTAGTGTGATTTTACGTATATATATTCGTTTTTACCAATATATCGATACTACTTCATGTTTTCTCACGATATGTGATTTGGCCTTCAAATCTCAGAATTTCGCAAATGTTGCATTTTTAGGCAAGTTTTCTTGCATTTTGTTTTGTACTAAAAATCATCGAATTTAGCAATATTTTGACCTTTATGTGATTTAAACAAAATATCATCGAATTAGGCAATATTTTGCCGTTTTTCCACGTTTTTGTGAATTATCAGTTTATTGTTATTTTTTCATTAAATATACGAGAAAAATTATGCAAACACATAATTGATCAGAAAATAACCTTAAATACTTCATTTTCAATCATATATTTGTTTCTCGTTAAAATACTGAGTAAGATATTTAAAATGGGAGAAGTTCTGTTTTTATTGCATATATCGACGTTTCAGCCGGATTAGAACGGTTTAACGTGTACATATTCCATCGGTAATATAAACCGAAAATCAGGAATATTTTAGTTAAGTTTAATGAAAACACATTGATTTTTATCATTTGTATTGGAAGCAACATCTTTATACGTCATTTCTAGGGTCTAAAAAATACGAAACGTCGCTTTTATGATTTGAAGTTAAAATCCTCAAATTTGGCATAATAATGACTTTTCATGTTTTTTATGTAGATTGATATTACGTAAATATATTCATTTTTACCAATATTTCGATACTATTTCATGTAGTATCACGATATGTGATTTGGCCTTCAAATCTCAGATTTTCGCATAATATTGGATTTTAAGCAAGTCTTCTTGCATTTTGTTTCGTACTAAAAATCATCGAATTCAGCAATATTTTGACGTTTATCATCCCCTTTTCCTTTATGTGATATAAACAAAATATCATCGAATTAGGCAATATTTTGCTGTTTTTCCACGTTTTTGTGAATTTTCAGTTTATTGCTATTAATTCATTAAATATACGATAAAAATAATGCAAACACATAATTGATTAGAAATTAACCTTAAACACTTCATTTTCAATCAACTATTTTTTTTCTCGTTAAAATACTGAGTAAGATATTGGAAAGGGGAGAAGTTCTGTTTTTATTGCATATATGGACGTTTCAGCCGGATTAGAGCGGTTTTACGTGTACATCTTCCATCGGTAATATAAACGGAAAATCAGGAACATTTTAGTTAATTCTAATGAAAACACATTGATTTTTATCATTTGCATTTGAAACAACATTGTCATATGTCTTTTCTTGGATCTAAATAATACCTCGCTCTATGATTTGAAGATAAATCCTCAAATATGGTAATATAGTGACTTTTTTCACGTTATTCATGTAGTGTGATTTTACGTATATATATTCGTTTTTACCAATATTTCGATACTACTTCATGTTTTCTCACGATATGTGATTTGGCCTTCAAATCTCAGAAGTTCGCAGATTTTGCATTTTTAAGCAAGTTTTCTTGCATTTTGTTTTGTACTAAAAATCATCGAATTTAGCAATATTTTGACCTTTATCATCCCCTTTTCCTTTATGTGATTTAAACAAAATATCATCGAATTAGGCAATATTTTGCCGTTTTTCCACGTTTTTGTGAATTATCAGTTTATTGTTATTTTTTCATTAAATATACGAGAAAAATTATGCAAACACATAATTGATCAGAAAATAACCTTAAATACTTAATTTTCAATCAACTCTTTGTTTCTCGTTAAAATACTGAGTAAAATTTTTAAAGGGGGAGAAGTTCTGTTTTTATTGCATATATCGACGTTTCAGCCGGATTAGAGCGGTTTTACGTGTACATCTTCCATCGGTAATATAAACGGAAAATCAGGAACATTTTAGTTAATTCTAATGAAAACACATTGATTTTTATCATTTGTATTTGAAACAACATTGTCATATGTCTTTTCTTGGATCTAAATTATACGATACCTCGCTCTATGATTTGAAGTTAAAATCCTCAAATATGGTAATATAGTGACTTTTTTCACGTTATTCATGTAGTGTGATTTTACGTATATATATTCGTTTTTACCAATATTTCGATACTACTTCATGTTTTCTCACGATATGTGACTTGGCCTTCAAATCTCAGAATTTCGCAAATTTTGCATTTTTAATCAAGTTTTCTTGCATTTTGTTTTGTACTAAAAACCATCGAATTTAGCAATATTTTGACCTTTATCATCCCCTTTTCCTTTATGTGATTTAAACAAAATATCATCGAATTAGGCAATATTTTGCCGTTTTTCCACGTTTTTGTGAATTATCAGTTTATTGTTATTTTTTCATTAAATATACGAGAAAAATTATGCAAACACATAATTGATCAGAAAATTACCTTAAATATTTAATTTTCAATCATATATTTGTTTCTCGTTGAAATACTGAGTAAGATATTTAAAAGGGGAGAAGTTCTGTTTTTATTGCATATATCGACGTTTCAGCCGGATTAGAACGGTTTAACGTGTGAACGGTTTAACGTGTTTAACGTGTTGCATTCCATCGGTAATATAAACCGAAAATCAGGAATAATTTAGTTATGTTTAATGAAAACACATTGATTTTTATCATTTGTATTGGAAGCAACATCTTTATACGTCTTTTCTAGGGTCTAAAAAATACGAAACGTCGCTTTTATGATTTGAAGTTAAAATCCTCAAATTTGGCATAATAATGACTTTTTCATGTTTTTTATGTACTTTGATATTACGTAAATATATTCATTTTTAACAATATTTCGATACTATTTCATGTAGTATCACGATATGTGATTTGGCCATCAAATCTCAGATTTTCGCATAATATTGGATTTTAAGCAAGTTTTTTTGCATTTTGTTTCGTACTAAAAATCATCGAATTCAGCAATATTTTGACGTTTATCATTCCCTTTTCCTTTATGTGATATAAACAAAATATCATCGAATTAGGCAATATTTTGCTGTTTTTCCACGTTTATGTCAATTTTCAGTTTATTGCTATTAATTCATTAAATATACGATAAAAATAATGCAAACACATAATTGATTAGAAATTAACCTTGAACACTTCATTTTCAATCAACTATTTTTTTCACGTTAAAATACTGAGTAAGATATTGGAAAGGGGAGAAGTTCTGTTTTTATTGCATATATCGACGTTTCAGCCGGATTAGAGCGGATTTACGTATACATCTTCATTCGGTAATATAAACGGAAAATCAGGAACATTTTAGTTAATTCTAATGAAAACACATTGATTTTTATAATTTGTATTTGAAACAACATTGTCATATGTCTTTTCTTGGATCTAAATAATACGAAACCTCGCTCTATGATTTGAAGTGAAAATCCTCAAATATGGTAATATAGTGACTTTTTTCACGTTATTCATGTAGTGTGATTTTACGTATATATATTCGTTTTTACCAATATATCGATACTACTTCATGTTTTCTCACGATATGTGATTTGGCCTTCAAATCTCAGAATTTCGCAAATGTTGCATTTTTAAGCAAGTTTTCTTGCATTTTGTTTTGTACTAAAAATCATCGAATTTAGCAATATTTTGACCTTTATCATCCCCTTTTCCTTTATGTGATTTAAACAAAATATCATCGAATTAGGCAATATTTTGCCGTTTTTCCACGTTTTTGTGAATTATCAGTTTATTGTTATTTTTTCATTAAATATACGAGAAAAATTATGCAAACACATAATTGATCAGAAAATAACCTTAAATACTTCATTTTCAATCATATATTTGTTTCTCGTTAAAATACTGAGTAAGATATTTAAAATGGGAGAAGTTCTGTTTTTATTGCATATATCGACGTTTCAGCCGGATTAGAACGGTTTAACGTGTACATATTCCATCGGTAATATAAACCGAAAATCAGGAATATTTTAGTTAAGTTTAATGAAAACACATTGATTTTTATCATTTGTATTGGAAGCAACATCTTTATACGTCTTTTCTAGGGTCTAAAAAATACGAAACGTCGCTTTTATGATTTGAAGTTAAAATCCTCAAATTTGGCATAATAATGACTTTTTCATGTTTTTTATGTAGATTGATATTACGTAAATATATTCATTTTTACCAATATTTCGATACTATTTCATGTAGTATCACGATATATGATTTGGCCTTCAAATCTCAGATTTTCGCATAATATTGGATTTTAAGCAAGTTTTCTTGCATTTTGTTTCCTACTAAAAATCATCGAATTCAGCAATATTTTGACGTTTATCATCCCCTTTTCCCTTATGTGATATAAACAAAATATCATCGAATTAGGCAATATTTTGCTGTTTTTCCACGTTTTTGTGAATTTTCAGTTTATTGCTATTAATTCATTAAATATACGATAAAAATAATGCAAACACATAATTGATTAGAAATTAACCTTAAACACTTCATTTTCAATCAACTATTTTTTTTCTCGTTAAAATACTGAGTAAGATATTGGAAAGGGGAGAAGTTCTGTTTTTATTGCATATATGGACGTTTCAGCCGGATTAGAGCGGTTTTACGTGTACATCTTCCATCAGTAATATAAACGGAAAATCAGGAACATTTAAGTTAATTCTAATGAAAACACATTGATTTTTATCATTTGCATTTGAAACAACATTGTCATATGTCTTTTCATGGATCTAAATAATACCTCGCTCTATGATTTGAAGATAAATCCTCAAATATGGTAATATAGTGACTTTTTTCACGTTATTCATGTAGTGTGATTTTACGTATATATATTCGTTTTTACCAATATTTCGATACTACTTCATGTTTTCTCACGATATGTGATTTGGCCTTCAAATCTCAGAAGTTCGCAGATTTTGCATTTTTAAGCAAGTTTTCTTGCATTTTGTTTTGTACTAAAAATCATCGAATTTAGCAATATTTTGACCTTTATCATCCCCTTTTCCATTATGTGATTTAAACAAAATATCATCGAATTAGGCATTATTTTGCCGTTTTTCCACGTTTTTGTGAATTATCAGTTTATTGTTATTTTTTCATTAAATATACGAGAAAAATTATGCAAACACATAATTGATCAGAAAATAACCTTAAATACTTAATTTTCAATCAACTCTTTGTTTCTCGTTAAAATACTGAGTAAGATATTTAAAAGGGGAGAAGTTCTGTTTTTATTGCATATATCGACGTTTCAGCCGGATTAGAGCGGTTTTACGTGTACATCTTCCATCGGTAATATAAACGGAAAATCAGGAACATTTAAGTTAATTCTAATGAAAACACATTGATTTTTATCATTTGTATTTGAAACAACATTGTCATATGTCTTTTCTTGGATCTAAATTATACGATACCTCGCTCTATGATTTGAAGTTAAAATCCTCAAATATGGTAATATAGTGACTTTTTTCACGTTATTCATGTAGTGTGATTTTACGTATATATATTCGTTTTTACCAATATTTCGATACTACTTCATGTTTTCTCACGATATGTGACTTGGCCTTCAAATCTCAGAATTTCGCAAATTTTGCATTTTTAATCAAGTTTTCTTGCATTTTGTTTTGTACTAAAAACCATCGAATTTAGCAATATTTTGACCTTTATCATCCCCTTTTCCTTTATGTGATTTAAACAAAATATCATCGAATTAGGCAATATCTTGCCGTTATTCCACGTTTTTGTGAATTATCAGTTTATTGTTATTTTTTCATGAAATATACGAGAAAAATTATGCAAACACATAATTGATCAGAAAATTACCTTAAATATTTAATTTTCAATCATATATTTGTTTCTCGTTGAAATACTGAGTAAGATATTTAAAAGGGGAGAAGTTCTGTTTTTATTGCATATATCGACGTTTCAGCCGGATTAGAACGGTTTAACGTGTGAACGGTTTAACGTGTTTAACGTGTTGCATTCCATCGGTAATATAAACCGAAAATCAGGAATATTTTAGTTATGTTTAATGAAAACACATTGATTTTTATCATTTGTATTGGAAGCAACATCTTTATACGTCATTTCTAGGGTCTAAAAAATACGAAACGTCGCTTTTATGATTTGAAGTTAAAATCCTCAAATTTGGCATAATAATGACTTTTTCATGTTTTTTATGTAGATTGATATTACGTAAATATATTCATTTTTACCAATATTTCGATACTATTTCATGTAGTATCACGATATGTGATTTGGCCTTCAAATCTCAGATTTTCGCATAATATTGGATTTTAAGCAAGTTTTCTTGCATTTTGTTTCGTACTAAAAATCATCGAATTCAGCAATATTTTGACGTTTATCATCCCCTTTTCCTTTATGTGATATAAACAAAATATCATCGAATTAGGCAATATTTTGCTGTTTTTCCACGTTTTTGTGAATTTTCAGTTTATTGCTATTAATTCATTAAATATACGATAAAAATAATGCAAACACATAATTGATTAGAAATTAACCTTAAACACTTCATTTTCAATCAACTATTTTTTTCTCG